>NC_086321.1:104476235-104782144 GCF_036172605.1 Pelobates fuscus | reverse complement strand
TGCTGGCTATATTTATCGACACTTATTACCCACAACGAGCAGACTGTGCGCAACATTGGCAACTTTTTCTGGTATATTGTTACATGTTAATACACATGCCAATCCTCTGAGCCTGTTGTGCACAGACTCTGTATCAAGATCTCTCTATCTATCAAGGCAACCCTTTTCACTATACATACACAGGCTCCGCTAGCCTTCCACACTCCTTCAAGCACCTCACCATTTTCCCCTCCCAATACTTTATATTTATTATTATATTTTTTAACACAGACGTGTGTTCTACATATATTCATTTTTTTTTTTTTTTTTTTGCAGTGCACAGAAAACGTTACAAGCAGGCATGAGGTGCCCCAAGAGCAGTCCTCAAGCTTTTTCACGCAAAACATGTGGGACATTCAATTACAAGGCACATTTTTATATTATTGTTAGCTTATGCGTTCAGTGTGTAAGAGTAGTGTTACAGGTAAATTAGGCTAGAACAGTATTTAAGCTAGTCTGTGGGCATCACAGATGATGTATATATATGAGAGGGGAAGAGAAAACAGATTTTAAATTTTAACATGCAAATTGTCAGGCAGGCTGGTATATCATTGCTATGTTACTGCAAGCTATACTGTCCAGTTAACCTATGCCTAGGGGCGGTAAGTCACTTTTTCCGCTGCCATCAGCTATCTCTTTCGGGGCCCCCCAGTCAGTGCAAGCTTGCGTGCAGTATAATGCCATTACCCACTGGGCGACTGCAGGACACCAAGCGGTAGCTTGCTTTCGGCTGCTCTTGTGGACCCCTTTGGTCGATGGAGATTGCTGCCAGGCTTCCCAGGGAGGCAGCGTGCGGGTGTTCCATGTAGGTGTTTGCTCAGATGTATGAAGCATGTTCGGGTCATTCCCTGTAGCGTGTAGGGGGTTTGGGCTAGACCGGAGGTGGCCCTGGTGCTTTCCTCCTTGTGGGTGCCTCACTTTTCCAATTCGTTGAGCGAATTGGCGAGGTAAGGGGCGCTGAAGGGGTGACCTCGTGGTGAGTCCACGCTGAGGCTTGGAGTGATTCACCCCTGGTCGGCGGTTAAGGTGCTGGGGCTGTCTTCTACCTGCCCGTCTCCTTCTTCCCGCTTTCCAGTTCTCTCTTGAGGTCGCAGGGTGTTGCTCGGAGTTTTGTGGAGTTGCTGTTGGTAGGGTGTCAACCGAGGTGCTTCTGCGGATAGAGAGCCTGGCCCAAAAAGCAGCGAACAGACGGTCAATCCGCTCCGATAGCGAGGGCAGCGGGGGCCCAGGTGCTGGGTGACTTCCGCCATGTTGTGCATTGTTGGCCCGCTGGTGTAGGTAAGCTGATTTTGGTTCCCCTGTCTCAGGCTGCAGGCTGTTGTTGCCGGGATATCCCTCTCCGGCAGGGGGGGGGAATGGAGTGTGCCGGGGAGACCTTCTGTGATGTAGGCCGCAGTCGGTGGAGGGATCGGCCGCCTCCCTCGTGCCGTCTGAGTAGGCCTCAGATCTGTCCCACGGCCGCAACCGCCGATTCTGGCCACAGACCTGATTGTGCATCGCTGTAGCGGTGGTCCCCTGTCTCTGGGGCTCAAAAGCAGGCATGGAGTGGGTCGTTTACAGGCTTTTTGTCGATTTTTTGCCCACTTTAGCTCGGAGCTCCTCTAGTGTGCAGCCGCTCAGCTTGGCTGCCAAGCTCCGCCCCCTACATATATTCATTTTAGTGCAACTTTGGAACTCCCTGAATCCAGAGTTATCAAGCCGTTTTCTTTTATTCATCATTATCCTTACTTTTATTACTTTAGGTTTTCTCACTTTATTTATTAGTGTGGGACACTCCGGGTGATTGCCAAGTTGATAGGCAATTTTTAACATATATACTTTTCTTTCAATAAATTCTTTATTATTTTTATTTTTTAATCATTCTTTCTTTGATTGGTTTTCTCAGTATATTTTGGTATTTAAATCCATAAACCTTCTATACACTCCCTGTACCCCTACATTGGTATACTACCCATCCTTCTGGTTCGTTAATTTTAAATTTCTTTTTAGTTTTTGAACTACAAAAATAGTGAACTTTCTGGCTCTTGTGATGACAACTTTTACATGAGCCACATGTATAGAAGCCCACATAATCTTGAGTTTCTTGTTTGTCCCTATTTCTAAAAGTGCTAGGTGCCAAAACGTTTTTAAAATTCTTTCCTTTCCTAAAAATAATCTGTGGAACGGGAGGGAGTTCTGTCTTTAAAAAATCATCTTCCGGTGGAGCCTGACCAGCATCCTGATCACACGCATGGCTGCAGAGCTCCTGCAGTTAAATCCCGAAAACTGCCCAAAAACTAGGCAAAAACGACTCTCACCAGCACAAGACTACCCTGCCTGAGCTCGGTGTGCCCCACTGAACAAAAAGATATGTGAGAATCGGTGCACGAAATCGGTGCACGAAATCCACGGATGCATGAACGCGGCCTACAGGCGCGGGAACAGGGGAGAGGCGGCCGATCTCCCCGTCCTCTCATCGACCGCACCGGTGGCATGATGCTCCCCCCCCCCGGATCGGTGGGGGTTATCCCGATCCAAGCCTGGTCGCCCAGGAGACAAGCGACGAACCCGCACAGCAAGCCTGCAACGCCAACACCCAAGGCAACATGGGACTGCTCGGGCCCAAACAAAATGGCAACACGGTCGCGGCAAGCCACAAGCCACGCACCAATCAAACCTCCTAGGCGAACACAGGAGTTTTATGAGCGGATCTGCTCTAAACTCTGGACAAAGCTTCATGCCCAGAGGAGACTCTTTCAGGTGGCAATTAAAGCGGTGGCGGCCTGGATTCGCCCGGCACTCAGGCGCCGTCTGGGTGGATGTCCCTCTCGTACCTCCAATGAGCCTCCCCGCCGGGGACCGGCATGGCGAGAAACAGCAACAGGTACCCTGGGCACCAGCACTTGCGCCCCATTGCCACAAGGAAGGTCCCATCAACATACCCCACCTGCCCGCACCTCAGCAGCCCCAACCACCCTCCTCAAACAGGGCGCTACTTCATCCTTACCGGCTCACAATACCAGCCGCGACGCTGACTGGGAGACAGAGAGACTGGATGCCGGTGTGCGATGCGGGTGGAAAGCCCCTCCGCGGCCCACTGAGGTGAAAATTCTGAAAGACCCACAGCAGGGAGACCGCCGCAGCCTGAAGGAAGGCATAGGATGAAGGGACATTGCACCAACCGTGACACGCAACTGGGACTACTCAACTTAAAGGGCGACATGCCACCCAAGATCCCAGACCACAGGGAAAATATTACAACTCTTAATATGTCTATCTGTTGTTTAGCCTAGTCTGTACCAGTTACTTTACCTAGCACGTAGATAGCAAGCCAGTCCCTACTTAATGCATACCTCTTATAGCAACTGTCTCACTGTGGCAACCAGCGATGTATTTTGAGCGTTTATATTCTTGTTCTCCTGTTATAATGTTATAATCCTATATTTTTAATTCTATAAGCCTGTTATTTAACTTCATTGAGCAAAATTATCATTATTAAGCGATGCAAACATATTACACATATTATGCATATATTGGATTTATACTCTAAGGCTAGCATTTAGTCCAAGCTTAGCTAAACTAGAGCTATGTCTGACCATCTCGCTAATCAGCTTAGGTTATACTTAATTGTACAACTTTGCTTGTATAATGATTACACATGTCATGTTATCCCTCTCTGCCACCCCTCTGAACACCCCCCTCTGACATGTGCATCTCGCTAATTCACTTAACCCAATCGTGAACCTACACTACTGAAATATTGCTATATAAAAAAAAAAAAAGTGCCTGAATAGCAAACGCCATGACTTGTATTATCAATGTTTACTAACTGTCCCTGATGTCGCTGTTGTGGCGCACCAAGGCTACTTGTTAACTTTGTGCACAAATAAAATAAAGAATAAAAAAAAAAAAAATCATCTTCCAACAGAAGGGGCCAATGTTTATTAAATATTTTCTTAATTTTATTAGCATGAACATTATATTGAGTATTAAAAGAGAAGGCAAATTTGTTATTATCCAATGAAACTCTTTTTTCTTTATTGAGTAATAAGTCTCCTCTCTTCTTATTATAGGAATGCATAATTTCTTTATTTATAAAATTTCTCTTATAACCTTTTTCTATGAACTTATTTTTTAAAACAGAGGCCTGATCCCAAAGAAATTTTTCGTCCATACAATTTCGCCTAATTCTTGTAAATTGACTCCGAGGAAGAGTTAATAAAATAGATGAACGAATAGCAGAAACAAAAAATAGAAAAATAGAAAATATGTCAGGGATAAAAATGATAGAGATTCTAATTTCCATTCTATTACTAACAAGTCCAATAGGTCTAACCATATCGGTGGCTATAATAATAATTTAAATTTTTGGTTGGATAGAAAAGGAGAAAAATTGATTTTTAATCCCAATAATAAAAAAACTAGTGCGCCTAAAGTTCTGTTTAGGAACAAATCCTCATCTAAAATAAGAAAAGAAATACCTGTTGAGAGTCCGTGGAAACTAGTTAAGTCTCAAGGTATACCGAATAAAAAAAAAAATTCCAATAAAAAAAAACCCAACAAAAGAAAGATCTCTCTAAAATACATTCAGATTCACAAAAACTCTTTGAAGAGATTGATCATTTTTTAGACAAGGGGCGAAATCAAAAGAAAAAGGGACAAATAAATCAGTTTTTCTCCCCCAAACTATCCTAAATAGATCTTACGAACAGATTTCCCCCCCTGGGGGAGTGGAATGCCCCAGGGAAAAGGAGGCGAGTAAGCGAAGGGACGACCCGCTCGAAATAAAGCCATTTGCTTTATCTAAGGGCATTTTTATTATTGATGATGTAATTTTTTTTTATTTATTTTTTTTTTTTTTTTAGACAATCTTTATTTTTTTTATTTTTCATGTTAATACATGTGAACAATAGCTGTGTACAGAACAGCAAAGTCGGTAAGCATGCTTACAAATGTAGAACTCAGTTATCAATAAACAATTGGTTATAAACAGACTGCTTGTCATTTTGGTTAGCAATAATAAACATGTGGATTCAAACAGAGTCAACGATTCTTGGAGGTAAAACAGTATATATTGCTGTGGTAGGTAGTGCATGAATGTGTCTCTTCACCTGCATGAACCTGCCGGGTCCCAATCGGGGATATCTAACGGTTTTCAGGCAGCTTAGAGTCCCATATGTGTGTGTATACACTTCTGCGTGTAGTCTTATTTTGTCGTGTATTGGCTCCCTGTTTACCCTAGATGATTGCTGGATTTTCCTTATCATCCGTGTAACCCTCAACCTGAATATTATCGAGCACTTATCTTAGCAGCCATTGCTGGGAACACTTCTCGGGTAAGTAGGGTTAATGTTGGTCCATAGTTCTTTTTTAGGCAGGCCGCCTGTTTACGCAGGTAAGAGCCCGGTGTGCTAATGCCTGCACTGTCAATAAGTACTGTGGGTGAGCATATAACTGGGGATCTGTTTGCCTGTCATATCATTCTGTCAGACTGAGGTGTGTACCCGTTGGTTACCGGTCCAGGTAGTCAGGTGGTGCTGTGCTATACAGGTGTCCTGATGTCTTCTGATCTCATTGCCCTATCTGGTCTTTTACGTCTTAAATGTGTACAGGTCAATATGTCCCTATTACGGGTCTGTCCGAGTCAGTCATTGGGGGGGTATCGTCCGTCGTCCAGTCTTGGGGGGGGGTGTGGGATGGGAGGTGTTGGGGTGGGGGGTATCCAGCTAGTTTAGCTTTGTACGTGGTGGCTCGCTATGGCCCTCTGAGGAGTCCCTTGGGGATTGGTGGTCCCGTTAGTTAGATATGCCACCCATGGATACCAGGTCAGTGCACACTGCTCTTGTCTACCATAGAGGTCCGCCGTTAGAGATTCCATTGAGTGGATTTCTTCTACCTTTGTCACCCACTGCTGGAGAGTAGGCGCCCCCCTCTGTTTCCACAATGCTGGGATAAGGGCCTTAGCTGCGTTAAGTAGTGGCAACGTTAAGGATTTCTTATAAATCTTAATGGGTGTGGGAGTGTGGTGTAACAGCATCGTTAGGGGGTCTAGGAGAATCCCTGCCCCTGTGATTCTGTTTATTTCTACCTTGACTCTCTCCCAATATGTGGCTATCTTTGGACATGTCCACCATATGTGAATGAAGGTGCCTCTATGTGTGCCGCATCTCCAACAGGTGTCCGGGATGTTGTCGTTCATGCGATGTAATATGTCCGGGGTTCTATACCAGCGGGTTAAAATTTTGTAGTTTAGCTCTTGGTACTTTGAGCTGATGGAGCATTTATGAGTGAGGGTGTAGATTTTGTCCCAGTCCTGTGGGGAGAGAGCTTCCCCCGTATCTGTCTCCCAGCGTTCCTTAAATTTGAGCACTACGTCTCCACTGGTCTGGGCCATGAGTATGGTGTATATGGTAGAGATACCCCTGTGTACCTGTATTCTGTGTGCGCATAGGTGTTCAAAGCTGGTTAGGGGTCTGAGTAGATGCCCTCGGCCCGGCAAAGAAAGAAAGTATGACTTTATTTGGTGATATCTGAATCGTTCGAGTATCGTTGGTGGTCTATCGGGGCATATCTCAGCGAGTGGTTTAAGTCCTCTCGTGCCGATCCATTGGTGTAGGTACATCCAGTCTGCCTGTCGGAGACCAGCCATGTCCCGTTGGGATAAGGCGCCCGCCAGGTCTGGGTTGTGAGTGATGGGGATTAAAGGGCTAGGAGAGGTGGTGAGCCTAAGTTTGTATCGCACAGCTGTCCACACTCTGATCGAAGCGTCGATTAGAGGGTTGTTGGTGTGTAGGTCTGAATATGTGGAGGTGTGCAACCATAGCCTGGAGGGAATTCTCCTGTCCGTTTGTCCCAGCTCTAGCGCCACCCATTGCTTTGAGGGGTGTTGTACGTGCCAGTCCGTCAGTCTGTGTAGATGTGAGGCGCGGTAGTATGTCTCTATGGAGGGCAAACCTGTGCCTCCCATCCGCTTTGGCAGTTCCAGGGTGGATTTTTTTGTCCGGGTTTGGCGGGATTTCCAAACGAATTGGCGTATAGCGGTCGATACGGAGCTAATAAAGGCCCTGGGTACGGTGATCGGTACTGTTTGGAATAGGTAAAGTAGCCTGGGCAACACGTTCATTTTGACCGCATTGATTCGCCCAAACCAGGATATATAGTACGGGGACCATTTCTTTAAGTCTGCTAACAGTGAGTGTAGTAGTGGGTGGTAGTTATGAAGGTATAGTTGGGATGGGTCTTTGGGCAGCCAGATTCCCAAGTATTTCAGTTTGGTGTCGCACCATTTGAATCGGTATTGGGAGTATAGATGGGGTGGGGGGCCGGTTGGGGGGGGGAGGTGGAGGGCCTCTGATTTGTCCGTATTGAGCTTAAGGTTTGAAAGCGCTCCGAACTCCTGAAACGCTGTGAGAAGATTTGGTAGTGAGACCAGTGGTTGAGTGAGAAAAAACAGCATATCATCTGCATATGCCGCTACTCTGTATTCATGGTGACCATGGAGAAAGCCGGAGATTCCCCCGTTCCGTCTGACCGCCCCCAGGAATGGTTCCAGGGAGAGGGCAAACAGGAGGGGGGATAGCGGGCATCCCTGTCGGGTGCCATTTCTGATTTGGAAAGGGGCGGACAGAGCCCCGTTAATGCGGATCCTCGCCGTGGGACTAGTGTACAGGGAGAGCATCCAGGACAGCATGTTGGGGCCAAACCCCATATGTGTGAGGGTGCTCCCCAGGTACGACCAGTCCACCCGGTCAAAGGCCTTTTCAGCGTCTGTCGATAGTAGTAGGAGTTCCCTGCGGTGTGTCCGAGCTAGGTGTAGAATGTTCAGTGCCTTAATCGTGTTGTCCCTCCCTTCCCTGCCCGGAATGAACCCAACCTGGTCTGAGTGTATGAGGTAGGGGAGGTGTCTTGCAATTCTCAGAGCTATGGCTTTTGCAAACAACTTCAAGTCTGCATTCAGGAGCGATATGGGGCGATAGCTCGCGCAGTTCGCCGGGTCCTTTCCCTCTTTAGGTATCACGGTAACTATGGCCGCTAAAGTGTCAGTGGGGAAACGGCCCCCCTCCAATATGGAGTTGAGGCCACGTAGAAGATGCGGAAGCAAGATTTCCCTGAATGTACGTAGGTACAGCAGAGGTAGGCCATCTGGGCCTGGGGCTTTATGGGCTTTGGAGAGTTTTAAGGCCGCTGCCAGCTCCTCCGTTGTGAGGGGTCGTTCCAGATCATCTCGCATGTCAGCGGTTAGCTTTTTATCTATGTTCCGTTCTAAGAACTCAGTGATCTGCCGGGAGCGCCGCGCTCGTGCCGCGTTTGAGGTGGTTTGGGGGATATTGTACAATTCCGTATAGTAGTCTACGAACGCTCGCTGAATCCCGTCAGGCAGACGGGCTTCAGCCCCGTTCCTGGGTTTAATTTTATGAATGTGGCTCGCCATCCTCCGGTCTCGAAGCTGTCGAGCCAGTAGCCTCCCGTTCTTATTAGAGTGTTCAAAAAAGAACCGGGCCGATTTTCTAATTGTGCGCAGGAGTCCCTGGGCTAGTATGTCCCTTCTCTGTCTTCGGAGTGCAGTCAGTCGGAGGAACGTGTCCTCGTCCTGATCCTGCTTGTGTGTTTGCTCCAGGTTAGCAATTTGTCCGTTCAGCGTGGTAAGTTGTCGTGCGTTGTCTTTTTTCCGCTGTGTGCAGACCTTAATGTAATGTCCCCGTACGACACATTTGTGTGCTTCCCATACTGTCAGCGGTTGTACGTCTGGGGTCGTGTTGGTGTCGAAATATTGTGTCAGTGTTTGTCTGACCGGGTCTGTGTCCCCCAGGTGTAGGAGCATGTTCTCATTTAGCTTCCATTGCCTCTCTGCTGGTTTGTATAATGGGGATTGGATCTGAACCGTGATCGGGGCGTGATCCGACCCTGCTATCAGGCCTATGCTATGATATCAGGGCTTCCTGTGCCATAAAGATATAGTCGATCCGGCTATATCGCCGGTGCACCGCCGAGTAGTAAGAATAGTCCCTACCATCTGGGTTTGCCGCCCTCCAGCAGTCCACTAGCCCACTCCTTGTCAGAGCTGTCCCTGCGGCGCGTATGCAATGACCTGGTATCGAGCTTTCCCCTCTAGAGGTGTCTAGTCTAGTGTCTAGCGGAGTGTTGAGATCCCCTGCCAGAATTAAAAGTCCCTCCCTAAACTTATCTAGCTTTGCAAGCGTTTTAGTCAGAAAGACGTGTTGGTTGCGGTTAGGGGCATACAGGCATGCGAATGTGTAAGGGTGTTGCGCTATTGTCCCTTTGAGGAACAGGTATCTACCCCCCGGGTCGGGGCGCTGCTCAGTGCATATGAAAGGGACAGTATGTGCGAATAGGATCGCCACACCAGCTTTTTTGTCGTCTGGGTGGTTTGCATAGTATCCCGTGGGGTACCTCCCGTTCTTTAGGGTGGGAGCCTCCGCTCCCCTAAGATGCGTTTCCTGCAGAAACGCGACCGAGACACGCTCCGCCCATAGGGTTCGGAGTATTTGGGATCGTTTCTCGGGCACGTTCAAGCCTCTAACGTTGTTTGACCATATATTGAGTGGCGCCGGTTCGTATTTGGAACTCATCACTGTCTGCGTGAGGGGTTGGGTACGTCAGGGGGGTAGGATATGGGGGGGGAAGGGGAGTGTGGTCGGTTCGGTGTCAAGGGGGGGGTGTCAGTCTGTGTGGTAGGTAACAAGTACTCGCCTCGGAGTCCGTCGCCCCCCGGTGTCTAGTCCCCTCGGGGTGTGTCACCAGAGTAGCTTCCGAGTATTTACACAGTGCGAGTCAGTCACTGGGGGTACGTGAATCGTCCGTTCAGGGGTCAACCGTGGTGTATGTCACCCTGCTCACTTGGCTCCCAGCCCACTAGTCGAGGTTATTAGGAATTGTCCCTATCAGTTCGGAGGTCGTGCGTGGGGGTGTGACCCGTACTCCGTCCAGGTGCCCCTCCAGACCCCGGGTACCTTTTAGCGTGCAGCCAGTTAGCATTCAGGCTCTGTGGCCCCCACAAGGACCAAATATCACCCCGGGCTCCCGCTCCAGCCCACCCTCCCCCAACCAGTGAGTGTCGATGAGCGATTCGCCCATTCGTGGAGGTGTGTGTGCGGACAAATGTGGCGTGGAACTTATAAACATCATAAACAGTATTAACAGTAAAGCAGTACATGAAAGTCCATAACATGCAACTTTCCCTTCTCCCCCCACCCCAAGGGTCACATCCCTCCCACTTCCCCGACTTTCAACAGGCTATGAGCTGGGCTATGTTGCCTGCGAGCACGCCGGCCCTCATGGGATTAGGCAAGGTGCGGAGCAAGGGCCCTCCAGAAGTGGAAGGGATTAACTGGGAGTTGGCATGGGGATCGTCCCGAGCTACTGGCCCTTGCTGTCCACTGGGGCTAATCTCTCATCTCCGCCACTCAAAGGGGGGTTCGAGCTGTTATTGGGTTTGAGTCACGTAAGACACAGGGGATTACTTCCCCTAAGCATCCCCAGGAGACCCATGTTCCCCCCAAAGCCCCCCGCCCCAATTGCGTAGCTCCCCACTGTCTCAGTGTCCTGCAATTCTGGTTAGCTCCAAAACATTAGGGGCCCAAGGTAAGGGAACAAGTACATACCCAGTGGAGTAGTAGCTGCTTCGGGTCAGTCTGCGATTCGCTGCATAGGTAGGCTGTCACTCGAGGTAGTCCCTAGGGGGGGGCAAGGCTGTCATTCTCGGTGCGTTGGTGTTTCTAGGCCAAGACTTGGGTGTAGAGCCGGGAAGTCGGGCCGTTAGCAGGCGCCCCATACTGCCGAGTCCAGGGCCCCAAGGCCTGTCATTCCTCATGGCTGTCCGGTCCGCCCCGGCGAAATCCAGCACCTGTGAGGCCGGTACCCGGTCTTTCTCTCGGTGTGTTCGGGCGTGGTGGTTGTCTCTCGAGGATCCAGTTCGACACTGTCACTGCTGGGAGGCCTGCGGCCCGTAAGAAGCGCGGGACGTCCGCCGGCCAGCGTACGATATGCCACGTGTTGCCCACCTTAGCCTGTAAACTGAAGGGGAATCCCCATTTGTATTGTATCCGCCTGTCCCTGAGCATGGTGGTTAGCGGGCGCAGCGCCCTCCTTGCTTCCAGCGTGAGCACTGAAAGATCCTGATACAGGGAGATTTGGGCCTCCATGTAGGTGAGGTTTTGCCGACTCCTTGCCTCTCTCATGATTTCGTCCTTCAATGAGTAGGAGAGCATGTAGCAGATGACATCCCTTGGCGGGCCTTCTGTGGACGCAGGGCGTAGAGCTCTGTGAGCGCGCTCTATGCCAAAGTCCGCCGGGGCCCTATCACCCAGTATCAAGGTGAACAGGCCTTGTAGGACCTCCGGCAGTGCCTCCCCGGAGGACTCAGGGAGCCCACGTATGCGGATGTTGTTTCTGCGTCCGCGGTTATCCAGGTCCTCCAAGTTCCTCCTTAGTTCCAGCAAGACATTGCCCTGTCTGGTAGTGGCTGTTTCAGTGGCTTGATGGTGCTGTAAATTTTGGGCTCTGTCCGCCTCTAGCTCTTCCACCCTGCGTTCTAGGGCTGTCAGGTCTCTTCTAACCTCCATGATCTCTTCTCTGATCGCCGTCCGTATTTCGGCCAGTAATTCCGTTTTGTCCGTCCTGGACATCATGTTTGCAGATATAGTAGCTAAGTCTGCTGCAATTTTAGTGAGGGATTCCTCTCTGGCCGGGCTGATTGTGGGGCTGTCAGTGTTGCGCCTTTCTGGTGAGGCCGGCGCCATTTTGGTCGCGGCCTGGTGCGCCCGCGAGTCCCTCGGAGTTCTGAGGTACCCGTCCATGGGTCCTGCGGTTCGGCTCGGCGAACCCGATTGCGAGGGGCCCGGGGTGTGTAGCCTTCTAGTTTTGCCCATTCTGGGTCAATTCTGGCTTGTGGATCGGTGCTGTAGTGAGCTGGGGCCGCGGAGCTGCGGTTAGATGCGTCCTACTCCATGCCCGGTCAGGCCACGCCCCTGATGATGATGTAATTTTGACCCAGAGCGATATTGTGATTTTAGAAAAAGTTCTTACGTTTTCCCCTAATACAGCTGCTAAATCTTTTGATTTATTTATTGATCTTAATAAATTTGTACGGAAAATGTCTATTAAAAGATTTTTTAAGAAGAGAGAGCTAGAAGGTTTCTGTAACAATAATATTAAATTAAATGGTTCCCCAAAGTCAATATAGCCTGCATACTTACTGTTATGTTTTAAATGTTTTACCTGCTGACCAACATTTATGTATTCCAGTTTATGTCTCAAATCAGTGACCTCACAAAAAAAATAAAAAAAAATGTACAGTCTCTATGTATGCCATGATCCTGAACTATGTTTACCTATGTTTGATTGTTTATCCTCGACTTGTTACAGCTATCGTGGCGTAACGAGCGTATATGTTAACCCTTGCACAATACAAATAAAGAATTTAAAAAAAAAGTGCTGACAAGGGAGGAGGTACTGTGGTTATGTCCACAGACTATTATCTTAAAGAATCAAATAGACTTTTGGGTGATACCACTACTTATAAAAAACTATCTTCTAATCCCAATGCTACTTTTAATAGTGAGTTAAAATTGTTACTCACTAAATATAAGGAAGAAGGCATTATTGATGGAAAAAAAAAAAAAATTTGTATTCAGAAGCCCCTAGAATTCCGACTTTTTACTTTTTGCCCAAAGTGCATAAGTCAATAACCCATCCCCCAGGCAGACCAATCATTAGTGGGGTCGATTCATTAACATCTAAATTGTCTGAATTTATAGACTTTCACCTCCAAAAATATGCCCAAGGGGCCAGATCTTATTTAAAAGACACTAAGAGTCTATTACAAGAATTGGAGTGCCTGTAATGGAAAAAAGATTTTGTTTGGGTTACAGTAGATGTGACATCACTGTATACAATCATTCAACATGAACTTGGGCTTGCTGCGGTTAAATCAGCATTGGATCTAGACTTAGAGGTATCTCCCAATTTTAGCAGTTTTTTTATTAGATAGTATCCTTTTTATTCTTACTCATAACTTTTTTTCTTTTAATGAAGATTTTTTCTTACAATTACAGGGTACCAGCTATGGGTACCAAGTTCGCGCCAAGTTATGCCAATATCTTTTTAGATTATTGGGAAAAGAACTTTATTTGGACGAATAATCCTTTTGGCGCGAACTTGGTACTTTGGAGAAGGTATATAGATGATATCCTTTTTATATGGAACGGTTCAGAGGCCAATTTAATGGATTTTTATTAATTATATTAATTATAATCAATTCTTTTTAACCTTTTCTCCGTTTTTTCTTTTTTCTTTTTTTTTCTTTATTTTTGATGTGCAATGAGTGTACACGTAGTGGCCATGACATATGATACAATTCAAAAACAGTTGAAGAATACAGAGTCTGAGTTAGAAAACAAAATATCATGAGTAAAACTGCACATTTTTGTTTTAAGGTATAGGGTAACATTCATGCTAGGTAATCTTGTACTGTGATAAGTGAAGAGCGTGGCACAGGGAGAGCATCAGTTATGTTACGAGTGTGCATAAGTTTAAATGTGCTCATAAGTTTGGCTAAACATACTTGATTAATCGCGGAGGGGAGAAGGGGTTAACGCCACTATCTGTGAGACAGTAGATGTGGTGTAGCGTGTCTTAGCTAGAAACAACACAGTTATGACAGATTAGAAGATTAGTTGTGCTTTGGGCTAGGATAGTAGGGGTTAACCAACGTTTAATTATGTAAACTTTGCATTGAAACCCGTGATCCCATATACTGCATAACATGGAGCTCACGGTTACCACTGCCGAGTCTGGGTTATTCACCCTATGCTAGATGCGTGGAAGGTGTTGCAGGCATGCTGGTCTTTATGTAGATCGCCGGTGATATCTCCCTGACAGACCCCTCTCTCGCTGGGCCACCATGGACCAGGTGCTGTTGTGTGGCAGTGGAATGTTGCGGGCTCTTGGGGTCCTCCTGCATGGTGAAGTCTTTTGGTGAGCACGGTGGCTGTCGGGCCCGTCTGGGTGCCTGGAGGGGGTACCTTCTGGGTGGGCTGATGTTTGAGGGTGTAGCGGCGTTTCCGTTGATTAGTTTCGCGGTGGGTTTATGTTTCCGCCGGATCACCCGCCTTCTCCTCCCCATGAGTTGGGCTTCTCCATGACTCTGTCTGGGTGGTACTGTATGCCATGCCGGTTCTTCTGGGAGCCCTGCAGACGACTTCGTCTCAGAGGTGACCCTGCGGAGGGCGAGCTTGACCCAAAAAGCCTCCAGTAGGTGGTTACTGCCCCCACTGGAGGAGAGGATTATGTTGCTGGGCGCTAGCCTGCATGTGGCTTCCGCCATGCTTTTCTCCACTCGTTCAGCTGTGCGTGTGGGGCCTAGTCGGCTCCCTGGTGTTGGGTCGTTGCATGTGTTTGCCGGGATGACCCCCGCCGGTTGGGGGGGGGGAAGGTAGAGTCCTCCAGGGAAACCTCTAGCCGAGAAGGCTGCTGCTTTAAAGGGGTCAGCCGCCCCCCTTGTGTCGCTTGTTCAGGCCCTCCTTAGGCCTCAGGTTGATCCCCGGTGATAGACTGTTGCCTGCCGTTGGGTCTTCTGGCTATTGTTGCCTCTTTAATGAGCCCCTTAGTCTGGGTCTGTTGTAGAAGCAGGTTTAAGGGCCTTTTCTCGGTTATTTTGGCTTCTTTTAGTTTTTTGCCTGGGAGCCCATGCTGTCTGCGACTGCACGGCATGGCTGCCAAGCTCCGCCCCCCCATTTCTCTGGTTTTTGGTTACAATGAAATTATTTTTTTAGACCTTACAATTTTTATTGAGGATTCTAAGATTAAGACAAAAACTTTCTTCAAACCTACTGATGCCAATAGTTTGTATATTAATAGTATTAATATAGAAAGTAATCATCATCCTAATTGGCTCCGGGGTGTTCCTCGGAGTCAATTCACAAGAATCAGGTGAAATTCTACGGCCGAAAAACATTTTTTGGATCAGGCCTCTGTTTTAAAAAATAAGTTCATAGAAAAAGGTTATAAGAGAAGTTTTATAAATAAAGAAATTATGCATTCCTATAATAAGAAGAGAGGAGATTTATTACTCAATAAGGAAAAAAGAGTTTCATTGGATAATAACAAATTTGCCTTCTCTTTTAATACTCAATATAATGTTCATGCTAATAAAATTAAGAAAATATTAAATAAACATCGGCCCCTTCTGTTGGAAGATGATTTTTTAAAGACAGAACTCCCTCCTGTTCCACAGATTATTTTTAGGAAAGGAAAGAATTTTAAAAACATTTTGGCACCTAGCACTTTTAGAAATAGGGACAAACAAGAAACTCAAGATTATGTGGGCTTCTATACATGTGGCTCATGTAAAAGTTGTCATCATAAGAGCCAGAAAGTTCACTATTTTTGTAGTTCAAAAACGAAAAACAAATGTAAATTAAGGAACATATCACATGTAATTCTACACATGTGGTACATCTCCTAACATGTGGATGTGGAACTCAATATGTAGGACGGACAATTAGACCTGTGAAAAAAAGATATTTAGAACATCGTAACAATATTAAAAATAAATTATTAACTCATTCAGTTCCCGTTCACTGTAATAGGTGTCAAAATTTCAATCCCAGTGCTTTCTCTTGTATTGGGATTGAAAAGGTGTCTTTGGATGAAAGAGGAGGTGATCTGGTACTTAATCTTAGACAGAGAGAAGGATACTGCATTTATACTCTAAAAAATATGCAACCCGATGGTATGAATGTAGATTTTGACATGGTTTCTTTCCTGTAATTGTTTTTTCGTTTTAATTATTTAGTATTTTTATCTGTTTTTGTTCTAACATTTTTGTCTTTTATGTCAGTTTTTTATGTCCTTTTTTGTAAATTGATGGACTTATTACGTATGATGGACTCCTTTTATCCTATTATTGGAACGCATATGTGTTCCAATGTGAACGTAGAACTTCCGTCTGCCTTTTTCGGCATCTGAGTACGAAGAAGAAGTGGAACGCGTTTGCGTTCCATTACAGGCATGCCACTTCCGGTTGATACCTGAGAGCGAGGCTTGGGACGCATACGAGGAAATTGAAGCGCGAAAAAGAAAAGAAGCCTGACGGACGGGATTACCTACAGGTGGATCGTTCGAAGGACTCTCCTGTGATTGGTTGTATGTTTGCTTAGGTTTTTTCAGGCGGGGTATTTAAAGTGTATGTGTGTGAATTGTATTTGTATTGTTGCCACAAGCTCCTGACGAAGTCTTTTAGACAAACGTGTAGGGTGGCAAGATTTATTTTATTATTGATTTTTTAACTGTGGACTTTTTCATCTACTTGGTCTCCATATCCTGATGGTTATTTTTGTTCCTGGTGGGGAAGACATCGAGTTTGATTTGATGAGCCTTTTTACTACTGTTATTTTGTAAGTGCATACAATAAAGTTAATCTTTTTAACTAGCTTTGTTCTAAGCCTTCATCTTGGAATAAGAGAAGAAAGGAAGCACTTGAAGAGACTGATTATACCCTGCCTTTTTATTTCTACGTTTGTGAGTGCATTTTAGTCCCTTTTTTTATTTTTAATATTTTCTGTTTTATCTGCACTATTGTGGTCTCCCTTTGTATATTTAGGTTGTGCTTTTTATTGTTCTATATTTATGCTATTGAAGACATTTGAGGAGTCTTCACACTTCCTTTTTTACAGGGTATTTATATATTTGTATATTTTATCTTTTTTTAGCCTCAAGGTTTTTTGCACTTGGTGCAAGTTATTTCTTTTTGTTTGCATATTACTGATTCCTGACTTCTGGCCTTGTTCCTGACTCCGTTGCTCTCCATTCTCCTGATTCCGGCTCATTTGACTACTTGCTTTGGTGCCTGACCCCTGCTTGCCTCCAGGACTTTGCTTTTGGTTGATTTAATTTTTTGCTTTAAAAGAAAAAAAAGGTGTTTTGCATCTACGTTCTGTCTCTGTCTGGTTCCTAGTCCCCAACAATAGCATTGTCCACCATGTCTTGCTATGCTGAAGCATTAAGATTTCCCTTCACTGGAAGTAAGTGGCCAAACCTGACCCTTAGAAAAACCGACCCATACCATTATCCTTAATCCACCAAACTTTACAGTTGGCACAATGCAGACATGCAAATAATGTTCTCCTGGCATCCGCCAGACTGGCCCATCAAACATCCAACTAGAGAAGTGTGATTTTTCACTCCACAGAACACGCTTACACTGCTCCAGAGTCCAGTGGTAGTGTGCTTTACAGTACTCAATCTGATGCTTGGCATTGTACTTGGTGATATGAGACTTTCATGCAGCTGCTTGGCTATGGAAACCCATTCCACAAAACTCCTTTCACATTGTTTTTGTGCTGATGGAAGTTTGGCATTCTTCAGATGTGGAATCAGGAGAGCATTGGCGACTTTTATGCACCATGCGCCTCAGACCTCCGTGACCCCACTTTACATGGTCTTCTGCTTTATGAGGTCATTTTTTTTTTAAAAGTTATTTTTTAAGTTAGACAATTTTTATTTTACTCATCTTAAGTTCATTGACTCAAATTTGTAATTGTCTTGCTTAATATATCTCCTTGACTCATGACTCAATTAGAGTTTTAAACTAAAAAAGTTTTCATTTTTTTTAAATAAATCCAATACATACATTTGTTTACAATCCATTTGAGAAAATAGCTCTTTTATATCTTCCTAACTTTAAATCAGAAATTAGCATTTCTATGTCTTTAGAATTTCTATATCCTCCATATCTCCCATATCTTTTAGTACCTTAGCTTTCTTAGCTAACATTTCACAGTGAGTTACAGTAGATATTTTTTGTTGACAAAGCTGTGGATAATACGCTTCCAATAATACGCTTCCAATGTACCCAGACACTGTTGAATGTAATAACACACACAGCAAACGTATACAAGTCTTTTTTGACAATATATCTTTACTGCCTTTAACCCCTTAAGGACACATGACATGTGTGACATGTCATGATTCCCTTTTATTCCAGAAGTTTGGTCCTTAAGGGGTTAAACATTTGTATCATGCAAAAGGGTCTGCAGTGACTTAACCTTGGGGTCAGTAATCACAGTTGCAGTGACTTGCTCTCAGGGTAAATAACCTCACCTAACTTTTGACCACTTAGATCTAGTCTAGCAGTAACTAACTAGTGATATCTAGTCCTGATTAAGATGGAACAACCCTGAGTTTATAGTATAAATAGAGCAATAGAATATTTCAGCTTTTTCCTTTGTCACTCAATCACTCATCCTGCTCCAGTAAAGGTAGTATAATATATATATATATATATATATATATATATATATATATATATATATATATATATATATATATATATATAGCCAAAGAAAATCAGCACTCCCAGGATTTGTATCAAAAATTAAAATAAGTCTTTATTCCAACGGTCAACGTTTCAGTTCCGCTAGGGAACTTTCATCAGGACAGAATACCCTTTGGCTATATCTATTTAGTGCAATCTAGCACCGGGTCTACAATCAAGTAAGTTGGAGTGCAAGGTCTCTTTTTCTTTTATATATATATATATATATATATATATATATATATATAAGAAATATATATACACACTCATGCACACATACATATTTTTGGTCGCAACTTAATTTGTATATGGAATAGAGGAAAGAGAGAAAGTTGGTAGTGTTGTGCCAAAACCAACGTACGGGTAGGTCTATATAAATAGGGCCCACCAGGTATAATTTGATAATAAGACAGTAGAGGGAGTGGTGGGTGGGGTCACTTGAACAGTAAACATAAAGAAATAGTGGAAGTGCACTCAACCCTTCATCCAGGAATCCAGGGTGCTCCACTGGACAAGTCCCAGTACCAGGATGGACCAAATATGAAATTGTTAATTGTAGAAAGTAATCCAGTAATTTATCAAGGTTGATAAAGACCCTGAGGGGTTGGAACGTTGCTGTGTAGCTTCTGGTTCTAATAAAATTGCCTACATTTTGGAATTCGTTGGAGTGCCTGGATAACTTGAACAGTAAACGGCATAGGTACGTAGGGGAGGGGGTTGAGTTTATATAGGGAAAACTCCTCCCACAAATTCAGGGAGAAAGTTGGTAGAGTTGGTAGTGTGCCGAAACCAACGTATGAGTAGGCCTATATAAAGAGGTCCAAAAAGGTAACGGTGAAAAACACTCTTTTAGCATACTTACAAAGATAACCTTTTGCGATTCCTTGAGCTCTATTTATGAAGCAGAATATAAGAAATGAACACATGGATGACCGTCTGTTCTATGTAAATAATGAGGACTGGGCTGAGTGGAGGCCGTGAAGTGACTGCAACAGAGTTAGATAAAAGCGGTTACTATTGAAAGGTTTGGTATCCGATAAATTGGATAGGCTCCTGTATATATGTTAGTTATGAGTAGTCTAATGGATGAAAGAAATTGGTCTGTATGTGATGTCTTAGGAGATTGTTGTAATAGGATATGAGGAAAGAAAGGGAGCATGATTGGGAAAAGTAGTGAGGTAGTGATGTAGTATTCCAGGAAGGTAAGAATTAATGATGTTATGTGTTATTTGTAAATGATAGAAAGGCCAAAAGGTCATCATGGTCTTAATGTAGTGATTACCTGCGGAGGGACGCTCAAACTTAACCTACTAAAACTGTAATGTCCTGAAGTTGTTTGTATTCATAGAACGAGTGTGATAGAATGGTGACTGTGCAAGTAACATTAATCCTCAACCAGCTTCTGTAAATGCCAGGATTTTGTTGGATGTAGGTTGATGGTGGGTGCAAGTTGAAAATGAGATTGGGGTAGTATGACAGCTGTGAGGTAATACCCCCCAGACCAGCGCCTGAACCTAAAGGTTAGTTCTATGTTCCCGTACCGGGGTTTGAAACATATCGTATTTGACTGTAATGGTTAACGTACCTAACTTGGTAACCAAGATGGTCTCTAAGAGAGAGACCTGGAAAGTACACCCTATAGAGATGTTATAGTGTAATTTAGAAATAAACAAAGATGTTTAAATGTCTATCTGTTCCTGTCCAAATTTGAGAAGATTGAATTGCGTATATACGCAGAAGTAATTCAGACTGACACACGGAGTTCAGGTTAAAATAACTTCGAGGAAATTTATTGGCAAGTGAAGCAAGAGCGGGCTCGCAGGCCCTTTTAAGGGGAATTTTGCATCATCATTGATTATCGAGATATCAGTAAATAAACATCATTAATTGGATTAATTGTTAAGTGTCTGTGTCAGTGTCCACCCATCAATATGATTAAGTGGTTAGCTAAGTGTCTGTGGCGAAACCAACCTCGCCACTGGGCCCTGGAGAAGCCTGTTTGCCCGCCTCCTACCTGCTGACTATGGCCCCTGGATTATTTGGGGCATATTGTATTTTATTGTGCGACTGCTGGCCCTTTAAGTATAGTGAATGGTATTTTATTGTACTGCTGCTGGCCCTTTAAGAACTGTCTGGGGACATATTGAGACTTTGGGTAACAATACCCTTTAAGACTATGGCCCCTGAAAACGTATGGACTTTTATTGGGTGTGTATGGCCCTTTAAGAACCGTCTGGGGACATCTTGTAACTTTGGTGAACAATGTCCCTTTAAGACTATGTCCCCAGACCTGTAAAATAACTTGCCCCTGGCTTTCCCCCACTTGGTTCAGTATATAGGGCTTACTGAACCAAGTACCACACAGGCGGACCACCCAGAAGCTAAAGTGTGCAGGCAATTTACCTCCCAGGCTGTGAGGTTACTGCAGGTTAATTGCACGTGGCGGCGGCCATCTTTGTTCAGTCGAACGCGGTCAGCGGTGTATGCTAAAGATTCTGTGGAACTGAAATCGGCTACACATTTTGCCGAACAAGTTATAGCACATGTATAAAAACTGTAGTTTTCCTGGCTGTATAATTATGTTAACTGGTTATCTGAGGGGAGGGGATGTGTGGGTTGTACCATCTATGTCATTGGTTCTTTTATGCCTCCCCCTGGGTGTGGCCTGTATGTGTGAGTTGGAAATAAAAGCCAGGCTGGATGAGCCAGTCCAGAGTTCCTGTTTTTACCCTCAAAGTGATGTCGTCTCATTATTGGGGGAAGGATTTATTGCATGCTGTTCCAGTTGACTGCTAGGAGTACAAGCCTATTCGTATGGTTCCTATTCAATGGTCTACAGCATTCATATGCTTGGGAGAATTTAAAGGTTTCTCGGATTCGGTGATTGTGGTGTCTGCCAGAGTGCTTGGAGTCCTCAGGAAGCACTAGGAGCATCCATTAACGGAGGTACCAAGTCGGGGTGCCAGGCGATCCGTTACAGTGTCCTCCCACCGAGAGGTGGTATTGTTCTGGACACGGGTGTGGACGGATGGCTCAAGCGCCATCTTTCCCAGCATGAGGTTTACTCGGTGGAAAGGGGGGCTTGGGCGTCATTTTACGTAGTTAGTGATGTAAGTCTTGTGATCAGGTGCAAGGTTCTCTTATGAATAGAACATTTCATTAGTACAGTGTTCTCATGGCCTTCAGATTATACTATGTTGCAAATTACAGGAGATTCAGCAATTCCTGGGTTAGTCATGTCTTTATAGAAAATACAGTCTCTGTTCATTGTACTAAATGTTGCTGGGAAATTCTGTCATGTAATGTAGTTTAAAATGGAGGGTCTGTCACAGTGTGAGGTTAAAATGGAGTTAGTATAATAATTCAATACAGGTTCAATAAAGATTTTTAATAATTCTACATCAGTCCCCCCTATGAAATGTTAGATTCTAAAAGATAAACTTTATTTGTTAATAACAGAAGACGTGTTAGCCCAAAGGCACAGAAACCCCGTGGCCGCCAGTTAGGTGTTAATGCAAAGTGCAACTCTGTCCCTTACTCTGACCCTAATAGGCTAACTCATCGTCAGCATGGCTCTCGAACACTTCACTCCCATGGGTGGCCCATGGTGGCTTGTCCACCACTTCTCCACACGGGGTCTTTACCATTCACTGACAGATGCTGTCCCTAAGCTGGTCCCTTCCTAGAACTCTCGCACTTTATCAACAAAAGGGATAGTTTGCAGCGGTATACAGGGTGAGTTGAGATCTTGGAAATCTTGGTCATCAACTTCGAGATGTGTGAAAGTGGGTGCCGCTTGGTCTACAGTCTTCATGAGGGATTTTCTCAGACAAGGGAGGATACAACAAACGAGAAGAGCAAAGATAAAAAGAAAAATTAGTATTGCTATACCAATATGCATTAAAGCCTTTTGCCATCCTGTCATCCAACCAAACCATCTTTCCCAGGGATCTTTTATCCCAGAATTCCTTTTTAACTCTTCAGAGAGCTCATTCAATTTCTCTATGGCTAAAGTAACTTTGCCATTAGGGCCTGTGTTTTCTGGGATGTAAGTACAACATGTCATGGTGTCGGGCAAAATTTTACATACTCCTCCTTTTTCGGCTAGAATCATATCTAAGGCCATCCTATTTTGGAAGGACATTTGGGATGTTGCCTGCAATTGTTCGGCTAAACCCTGGAGGGCATCCCTGGTGTAATTAACAAAGCGTTGTTGGTTGTAATAAATGTAATTTATCCAATTTAAATTCTTGTTTGCGGTAACTATGGTGAAGAGTGATTCAAATCCTGCAGCAACTTCATCTCTTGCTTTAAATTCATTGGGCACCCCCCTAGGCACCCCAATGGCATCAATATAAATGTGAGGGTCAAAACTTCCTTTTACTGGGGCTTCGCGCTTAACCTTGGCAGGTGTGTGTTTGGACTCATGTGTGTCAGGGTGTGTGTCAGAGATAATATGTATAGGCATGATGGCTTTAGCCAAAGTACACTCCCCCCACCATTCCTTGTCCATTCTGGATCTTAGCTGTAAATCCCCACACAACCAGTAAATATCCCCTAATGACCTAGTATGGAACTGCAACAAGTTCATGGAGACATTTCTGTAGGTAGCACAATACCCCTTAGAGAAGTTACCCAAGAATTTACCAATTCCATCATAATTAGCATTACAAGTGTAGTTACCTTTATATACTGTAACACCATCTGGGGGTTTGACATCCTTGGCTAGAAGAGGATACTCTACTGTCCATGCTCTACATATGGACCTGTTGAAATCGTAGTGATAGGCAAAAAGACTCGAAACACATTCTTCTATATCTACTGGCAGGGTTAAAGGCACGGTGCCCAGGTGAGGCCGGGCACCGCCACACACATAGCATGCGGTTTTGTTATGCTTGTTGGCATTATATTTCATCCATTCTAACCATAGATTAACATCATTGAAACCTGTTTCAGCGGCCATGGTATCTTCAAAGGTGGGGTTAGCGATGGCCATCATGTCCTTAAAGGACTGGATGTGTGGTTTTAATGGATTTGAGACCATATGGGTGGCCCCTTGCCACTCGGAAGAGTTACACATATCTTTAAGGTAGAAATGCCCTAACTTGTTATAGGAACCTTTTTTCCAATACATTCCCATTACATACTGGTCTGCATCTGTTGGACTTGGATGCTCAATATTTAGAATTAATTTCATTGGTATACCTCCTCCAGGCTTTCTCAGAGTCATTCTTTGGAGAAGGGATCTACCATGATCATCTACTTTAGATAAGGCACTTTTTGGTTTGTAACCCCAGGGAGGCCCGGCATTCCATCCCGCCGCCCCCCAATGGTCACAATTGTGCCCCCATTGTTTGTCAACTACACAAACATAGGGGTCCTTTACATGAGGGATATCTCTATAGATATTCTGAATCTGTGATGTGGGGAATGGGCATTCTACGATATCACAGTAATCAAAAGTATAAGTAGCAACATGAGAGGAGCAGAGGTGGACCTTCTAGGAGTCTGGGCAGATTCTAGACCTCTAGCAACTAAGAGTAAGGTATCCAGAGGAACAACCTTATATTCAGGGCGTGCAGCAATGATTCCCTTGCGTATGGAGTCTTTAACACCTTGGACAAATGCACCAGACAGCATTTGTGAATGAATCTTGTCAGTAAGATCAAAACCCAAATCTGTAAACATTTGGAACAGTCTTGCATGAAACCTTTCCACTGATTCTCCTTTGTCTTGTATAATATCAGTAAGGCCAGCAGCCTGATCTGCAAGTTTGTCCTTAGCCCATTCTTTCAATTGGTTGCAAAAAGTTACTCCGGAGGGGTAATCAATATCACTTACAAGCAGATCTGTACTAAGGTGGCGGGCCATGCTGGGCCAATATGCATCCCCGGCTTTAATAGCACAAATGCTCAGTAAATCACGCCATGCTGCGGAATAAGTCTTTTGAATTTGAACTATACCTCGGTAAAAAGGCATAGGCTGCTTTTCTGGGTCTGGGAGTGATTTCATTAGAGCACTAGCTTGAGTAGGATTAAAAGCAACATATTTTGGAGGGGCCCGCTCTCCCCGACCTTTATGACCAAAAGGATCATCGATGGAACGGCGGGCCGAGGGCCCCGCAGCCTCCAACGAGTCCTGGGATACCTCGTCATCCTCATCCTCATCTGTGGTCTGGGCCCTTCTACGTAAGGGGACCACCTGAGGTGTCAGAACAGGGGGAAATGAGGGATTCCCAGATGCTGGGGTGGCCAGTGAGTTGTGGGCTTGGGGTGAATAATCATCGGGAAGTACCGGCATCAGGGGTGCCGGAGGACTGGGGGCCCGCCATATTGGAGGCGTGAAAGGAAGCTGCGTTGGGGTTAAGGGAAGAAGTGGCGGCCATGTTGGATATGGGCACATCCGGGGCAGACTGTGCCGGACTGGGCATGACCGGGGTCTGGGGAGTGGCTTGGGGAAGGGGGTATGGATAATTTGGATAGGGCAGGGACATGGGGTATGGGAAGGGGTATGGCCAAGCCATCTGGGTGGGGGTTGGGGCGGAACCTGGGGAGGGCAGGATAGTTGGGTAGGGATTAACGAAGGAGGTGGGAACCTGGGCCGTGGGAGGGGTGAGCAAGGGAGAGGACGGAGAGGGATTAGTAGAGGTGGGTGTAGAAGGAGGAGCCGGAGCCGGTGCAGTAGGATTGGCAGTAGCAAGGGAGGAGGGGTTAGTGGATTGCGTGGATGCAGATGGGAGGGTAGGATTATCAATGGAGAGAGAGTGTAGGGAAGGAATGGTAGATGAAATGTTCGGATTAGACACAGAAGGTAGTGTAGGGATGGATGAGGATGATGGGAATGTTAGGGATGGTGAAGGGGAAAAGAAAGATCCATCAGAATTCAGGACCGGGCAAACAGGGGAGGTGACGGGATGGGTGTTGGGAGGATTGGGAGTGGGGAACATAGTCAGCTGGCTATCACCTATTGCTGACTGAACCTTGGGGATAGACAGCCCTTGGGCGCCATTTTGGGGCGCTGGCTGAGGGAATGCCCCAGCAACACAATTATTATGATACACAAACAATTTCACACCTTTGTGATTTATTTCTTCCTCAACCCAACCTTCCTGCTGAATAGCCTTCGCTACTCTGTACCACGCTTCAGCAGTCCGCAATAAATCATTATCTGTAAGCTTGCCTTTTTTCTCTGTCAGTAATCTACGCCAGCTTTCTGGCTGCAATCTTCCACATGAAGGCACAGCAATTTTACACACTTTAGCATTCTTTTCAACACCTTTAACCATCTCCTCGCCCTCTCTGTCTTCAACTAAATCACATGCGAGCCAGCCCCTACTGGGCTTACTCAATTCCTGTCCCATATCCCCCCTATACAGGCGTCCCAGATATAGGGAAAGAAAAATGAAACAGAACGTCTACTATGCTCGACTGCCACTCAAGAAGGGTGGGTCCCCCTTAAGTGCGTCTTCCCAAAACGTAGACCAGTCACTAAATCCGCCTACCCGAGGTGGTAGTCACGGATTGGAGCGGGGGGGAGAAGTGTGTGACCAATCACTTCTCTATCAAGAGAAATAGGAGTGGATAGAGTAATAATACAGGAAGTATAGGAAAAGTACAAAGAAAGGTGAAATTTTAGAGACAGACACAGGAGTTTGAATGACTCCTAATTAAACAAAAAACACAACAATTCAATTGAAATACAGTGCATGCATCACAGTTCAAATAAAATCAACAGTATCCCTTTCCTTTACTCGTGTGACCAAAGTCATCTCCCTCAACCTCGTAGTGTCCCCGCTCGGAGAATGACTTCCTCAAGTCTCACTACCAGCGGCCACGGAAAACAACTGACACCGGTCCGAGATCCGTAAGCCTCCCTCATTACAGCAGTCCACTAAGTGTGGCTACCTCTATCCTCACCCTCGTAGTGCCCCTATGAACCCACTCATAAGTCTCACTACCCCGTGGTGATGGAGACAGCAATGCCTGCCCGAATCCACGCACCACAAATAACAATTGGAATGACTCCAGCTCAGCGCTCAAAGCTGGAGGGTACCACCTCTCTGCAAGCAGAGCTATGTGCACAATGAGGCTAGCTAGGCTATCAAAGTGACACCAGAAGGATCCCCAGGAAACTATGAGTCTACACAATCTCCACAGATCCAACACCCCTCTTTTTCCATACAGCCACAGCCACGAGGCTCCTAAAAGAGGTAAACAGGCAAAGAAGACCCCCAGGAAAACTTCCACAGATCCACCCCCCTTTTTCCCTACAGCCACAGCCACGTGGCTCCTAAAAGGAGTAAACAGGCAACAGAGGACTCCAGGCAAATCCCCCGGGTCCACCCCCCTTTATCCCAAAAGGGGTAAACAGACAAACATAGGACCCCCAGGCAAACTTCCACAGGTCCACCCCCCTTTTATCCCAAAAAGGGGAAACAAATAAACACTCAACCCGGGCACTTAAACTAATACAAACACACCCAGGCAACAGATAGACTAAATGCAGGTAAACAAGTGAGTAACAAGACACCGGGCAAAATATTACCTGTCTTTGATGTCCTCCCGGGAAGCAGTCACAGACACGTGGACGGGTCAATCAAAGGGGCCGGAACATACCGGTGGCTCTGCAGAAGTCTCTACCGTGTAATCGGAGGTGATCAGTCTCCCTTTCCTTCCCCCCGGATTCCTCCGTCCAACAGCGTCTTCCTTAGGACGGCTTACCGGCCAGAGGCCATAGCCCGATGCCCCACGTTGGGCGCCAAATTGTTATAGTGTAATTTAGAAATAAACAAAGATGTTTAAATGTCTATCTGTTCCTGTCCAAATTTGAGAAGATTGAATTGCGTATATACGCAGAAGTAATTCAGACTGACACACGGAGTTCAGGTTAAAATAACTTCGAGGAAATTTATTGACAAGTGAAGCAAGAGCGGGCTCGCAGGCCCTTTTAAGGGGAATTTTGCATCATCATTGATTATCGAGATATCAGTAAATAAACACCATTAATTGGATTAATTGTTAAGTGTCTGTGTCAGTGTCCACCCATCAATATGATTAATTGGCTCAAAAACTAAGTGGTTAGCTAAGTGTCCTCCCACCGAGAGGTGATATTGTTCTGGACACGGGTGTGGACGGATGGCTCAAGCGCCATCTTTCCCAGCATGAGGTTTACTCGGTGGAAAGGGGGGCTTGGGCGTCATTTTACGTAGTTAGTGATGTCAGTCTTGTGATCAGGTGCAAGGTTCTCTTATGAATAGAACATTTCATTAGTACAGTGTTCTCATGGCCTTCAGATTATACTATGTTGCAAATTACAGGAGATTCAGCAATTCCTGGGTTAGTCATGTCTTTATTAGAAAATACAGTCTATGTTCATTGTACTAAATGTTGCTGGGAAATTCTGTCATGTAATGTAGTTTAAAATGGAGGGTCTGTCACAGTGTGAGGTTAAAATGGAGTTAGTACAATAATTCAATACAGGTTCAATAAAGATTTTTAATAATTCTACATCAGAGATAGGACAAACAGATTACTATGAAGCGTGCATAGATAATGGGGAAAGTGGAAGGAAAGATGTAACTCTGCTTACCCTTAGTAATAGAAAAAGGTGTTCGTATTAGGTTGTAAGGGAAAAGCCTGACTGTGACCTATGAGTAATAAATGTAAATCTGATATCCATAAACAGAGGAGCAACGTACGAGATTACAGTATATATACAGATTAGTGAGAATGAGTGAGGTACTTCTATACAAATGTAACAGCCAATGTGAGAGAAGTTGATTCCCCTTAGATAAAAAATTTATTGATAGAACGTAAATGAGCATGGAAACATAAATTATTGAAATGGTAGAATGTATACCCATGCGTGGGTCAAGTATAAAGAGCTAAGCCTCTTGACGTCCCGAGAATAAGGGGTTATTGCGTACCCGATAGGAGTGATACCTGATCGATTGAACCTAACCTGTCAAGATAAGTGTAGACGCAATGATGGACTACTTACCTGTAACATGGGTATTAGAGAATGGTGAGACTTGGTGACAATAAACTATAGGTAACCACTAAAGGTCAAAATTAAAAAAAACATATAAAAGCAGGAGGAGTACATTGTACAATGATAAACTGGAATCTGCATAACACGTGCGCCATACGTTGTAAACATATGAGTGACAAACCAACAAATACGTTGCAAACAATATAGGGGTAAGTTAAGTAGTCGACTGGGGTAATACTGTTTAAAAAAAGGAAGATTAGTATAAGCTACTAGAATTAACCAGGAGTCATACATTCATTTTACAGCATATGACATGTGAATAAAACCATACAGCATATGTCATAATAAAATTATAATAATGATTAAACTCTAGAATGTATATGAATTGTAAACCTGTAACAAGACCGTATTTGTTGGCCAGTAATTGCCCGATATGTAGGCTTATGTTGACCTGATATGAATTTGGGATAGCTCGGAGATGGATAAGTGATGTACGTATCAAGTGATGAAATTTAACGGAGAGTGGAATGGTGGAGAACCAGTGAAAGACGGAAATTTAAGGTAATTAAAACGATGTCAACATATGATGAAAGTGTTTACGTGGAACGTAAAGAACATGTATAGATAATTTCGGCAGTATTGTAAACCTGCTAAAAATATACATTGGAAGTAAACCAATACTGACAACCCTTACGTAACGAATAACTAAATCTAACACAAAAACTGATTTTGCAGCAAAAAACCCTATGTAAGATTGGCGTTAAAGTGTACGGTGAACGTTTATACCCGTTAAATTAAATGTTGTTTAACCGAGTGTATATACCCAAGTTTGCGCCTGACGTAACTTTAATACAGTCGGTAGTGACACCTAGCCATATAGGGGACTAAATAGAATTGCGTGTGATAAAAAGTCGAAATGGCTTAGAGAGGACCTAATACCATATGTGGAAAGAAGCCTCGCTGTGATGCTATGCATTAGACATGTGCAATTAGTTTCGTTCCGAATACAAATTCGGACGAATTTCGGATATTCGGACATTCGGATGCTTCCGAATGTCCGAAGTGCCGAATTTTGGAATGCCGACCCAAACCGAATTGCCTAAGTTCCGAATGCCGAACAGAACCGAATTGCTGAAGTGCTGCTGGCTTCGGATTTCTGAAAAGTGGCATAAACAGGGGTTGGGGTTAGGGATTGGGGATGGGTTAGGGTAGGGTTAGTGGTTAGGGTAGAGGTAGGGTTAGGGGTATGGTTAGAGTAGGGGTAGGTGTAGAGTTAAAGGACCACTATAGTGCCAGGAAAACAAACTGGTTTTCCTGGCACTATAGTATTAATAGGTGCTCCCCACCCTCATGGGCCCCCTCCCACCGGGCTCTAGGGGGAGGAAGGGGTTAAAGGCTTACCTTTCTCCAGCGCCGGGCTCCCTCAGCACTGGGGACTCTTCTCCCTCTTCCGCCGCATGTGCGGCACGAGCCGCGCGCATTCAGTCAGTCCATAGGAAAGCATTCTCAATGCTTTCCTATGGACGATGGCGTCTTCTCACTGTGAAAATCACAGTGAGAAGCACAGAAACGCCTCTTGCAGCTGTCAAAGAGACAATGTCAATGCGATGTGCTTTTCTCTGAAACTGCTATGTTTACAGCAGGCAGGGTTAACCCTAGATGGACCTTGCACCCAGACCACTTCATTGAGCTGAAGTAGTCTGGGTGCTAATAGTGGTCCTTTAAGGGTTGGAGTAAGGTTAGTGGTTTGCGGTAGGATTAGGATAACCCTAACCCTACCCTAATCCTAACCCTATACTTACCTGAAGTTCCGAAGTTTCTGAAGTGTCGAAGTCCCGAATTTCGGAATGCCGAACTGAACCGAATATTTTTCCTATGCACATCCCTACTATGCATGACTCAAATAGGATGATTACTATAGTGAGTTAACTGAATTACTGGCGTGAGCCGCTCTAGGGCATGACCAGCTTGTTCGGTGTATATGCAGCCTGTCCAGCCATGGCCGGGAAGATGGGACCTCCATGACTTTAAGCTTAACCGTCACATTTAAGCAAGGGCCAAACCTCAGGGCCTTGGGAGTGGTAGGGAAGGGCATTCTGCGGAGGACTTCGGATGACAGGGTTAGAGTGTCTTTTAGAGATAGAACGTCTTCTGGAGCTACTTAGACATATTTGCTTGGCAGCCCATGTATATGAAATGTACCTAATGTAATTTCTTGCAGCATCCTGTTAGGGAATTAAAAATGAGTTAACCATGCAAAACTTTGATGCAAATTGATAATATCCCTTATGTAGTGCCGATAGGCGAAAATATTAACTAGTCAGTGACAGGTGAGGCCCTGCTAGTTGCCAAGTGGCTGTGAGAGGCTCTACCTATGATTTGGGCTGTGTGGACTCGTAGCTACGATGCGTTGTAGCAGGGTGTTGGCCTCTTGGTGATGGTAAAAGAGTCAATACGTGTGGCCGTGACATGTGTGGCTCTAGCTAAGACTCTGCAGAAGAGTATGTCAGGCATTAACTATCAATTGGGCCGTTGGGCGAAACCGCCGTGTGGAGGTGGAGAGTTAGCCTCTCAGAACCAGTATGTTCAATATTTAATCGACTAAGGCCAGCTCTTATCCCTAAAAGCCAGTTCTCTTACCCTTGGCGGGGCTGGTCTCTTTGTGGATGAGCATAAACTTAAATGTACATGCGTGAACAAACTGGATAGAATCAGAGAGAGAAGAACTGGAAAAAAGGCACTTGATGAAACTACCATTTGTGATGTAAACCGAAGAATAGAATTGAAATACAGTGAATAACAGAAGGGAAACTGTCACGACTAGTAATGTGGTCCAGCACGCAGAAACTATGTAAACATATACATAAGTAAGAAAAGGAAAATAATAGGATAGAGCGTAAACCGGACCTTAGAATGGCCGGACTAATACGCTAGAGACAGAGAATGGTCAAAGGGAAAGCCGAGGTCAAGGAAGCCAGAAAATACCCAATACCGAAAAAACAAGCCAAGTCAGGGAAACCAGAGATCAGAATAACCAGGGAAACGCCAAGGATCAGGATACCAGGAAATCAGAAACACAGAATCAGCACTTTCAGGAAACCAGGAAACTGAAACCACGACATGGCAAAGTAATGGGGAAAGCTAGGGGTTTAAATACCCCTCTCTAGGCTATGATTGGTCAGAGGGCGACCTCTGACCCCAAAACGTGTGTGTGCGTTGACGTCGTGACGTCACGCACACGTTGGTATAATTCTCGGGGGCGGGGCTAGCAATAGACGCGACCACGCGGTCGGCGCCATCTTGGATCTGGGCGCGATGCCCGGAAGAACTACGTGCGCGGTTCCCGGCTCGCCAACGAGCAGGTAAGCTCGTGTAGTCGGAGCGGTCGTGCCGGTCGGGCACGACCGTGAGGCTCGGCGGGCCGGTGACCGCAACAGTATCCCCCACTCGAAGACCGCGCACCGGGCGGGAAGGACCCGGCTTAAGAGGAAAGCGGTTGTGAAATGACCGGATAAGACGGGGCGCATGGACCCGGTCAGCAGGAACCCAACAACGTTCCTCGGGACCATAACCCTTCCAGTCAACGAGATAGGACAAGACACCTCTGGATAATTTGGAGTCCATGATAGAATGGACTTCGTATTCTTCTTGATCACCCACTACCAAGGGCGGAGGAGGAGTGGATACCCTGGTGTAGCGATTGCAAGTAAGGGGCTTGAGCAGAGACACATGGAAAGTATTCGCTATTCTCATATGAGCCGGTAGTGCCAAAGAATAGGTCACTGGATTAATACGTTGGGTAACTCGAAAGGGACCAATGTACCGAGGGGCAAATTTCATGGATGGGACCTTAAGCTTGATATGTCTTGTGGAGAGCCACACCCTGTCACCTGGAAGATAGACAGGATTAGCGCCCCGTTTCTTGTCAGCTTGGACCTTTGCTCGGAATGAGGCTTTTTGCAGAGCTGAATGGACGGAATCCCAGGTATCATGAATCGATTCTAAACGGGTGTTCAAAGCGGGGATATCTGTGTCTGAGAATGCAGAAGGTAAAACAGTGGGGTGATAACCCTGATTAACAAAGAATGGACTGTGATTAGAAGATTCATGAGTGGCATTGTTTCTGGCGAACTCAGCCATGGGTAAGAGCTCATACCAGTTAGATTGATTGGCATTTATAAAGCAACGTAAATAAGCTTCCAAAGACTGATTCGCCCTCTCTGCTGCTCCATTAGTTTGAGGGTGATATGCTGACGAAAAGGAGAGTTCGACGCCCAATTGTTTGCAAAAGGAACGCCAAAACCTAGAAACAAACTGGGTACCTCTGTCAGATACTATGTTTTTGGGTACACCGTGCAACCGAAAGATCTCTCTCAAGAATATTTGAACTAGATCTTGGGCAGATGGTAATTTTTTAAGTGGGACGAAATGTGCCATCTTCGTGAATCTATCAATAACCATAAGAACTGTATTAAACCCGTTAGAACTGGGTAGATCCACAATGAAATCCATGGCTAAGTGGGTCCATGGAGCACTAGGTATGGGCAGTGGTTGTAACAGTCCAGGAGGTGACCTAGGAGGAACTTTAGAAACGGCACATATTTGACATGCCCCAACATAATCTTTGATATCGTTTCTAAGGGCAGGCCACCAAAATCTCCTGGAGACGGCTGAGAGAGTTTTATGGACTCCAGGATGGCCCGCTGTGAGGTTGTCATGGAACAAATCTAGTACCTTCTTTCGAAACTGAGGTGACACATACAGTTTGTCCGGAGGTTTTCCCACAGGTGCCTGAGTTTGATCTGCTATTATGGCACAGAAGAGTGGAGAAGACACTTCGGAAACAGTAGTGGCAATGAGGCATTCAGGAGGTACAATAGGATATATCACCTGTTCTGGTACTTCATCTGTCTCAAACTGCCGAGAAAGTGCATCTGCCTTGGTGTTTTTAGTACCAGGCCTGTACGTAATTACGAAATTGAATCGGGAGAGGAATAATGACCACCTAGCCTGACGAGAGGACAGTCTCTTAGCGTCCCCAATATAAGCCAAATTCTTATGATCAGTAAAGATCAAAAGTGGCTCTTTGGAACCTTCCAAGAGATGCCTCCATTCCTTAAGGGCAAGTACAATGGCCAAAAGTTCCCTATTCCCTATGTCGTAATTCTTCTCTGCAGGTGTGAGTTTGCGAGAGTAAAATCCACAGGGATGTAAAGGCGTATCAGGACTTTCTCTTTGAGACAGAATGGCTCCAACTCCTGTTTCTGATGCATCCACCTCGAGGATAAATGGTTTGGATGGATCAGGATGGGTCAGGACAGGTGCTGAGGAAAATAAAAATTTTAATTGTTCAAATGCCTCTCTTGCTTCTTTGGGCCAAGATATACAATTTGCTCCTTTTTTTGTTAAATTGGTTATAGGGGAAATCACGGAGGAAAATCCCCTTATGAATTTGCGGTAGTAATTTGCAAAACCTATAAAGCGTTGAGTAGCTTTAAGGCCCTTGGGTAATGGCCACTGTAAGACTGCCTCCAGTTTGCGAGGATCCATCTGGAAACCAGACGGAGATATAACGTATCCAAGGAATTGTATCTCCGTTTGGTCAAACTGGCATTTTTCCAGTTTACAGTAAAGGCCGTTTTGTAACAGGGTTTTCAGTACAATTCTCACATGATCGTGATGTGTCTCTAGATCTGGGGAATAGATGAGAATGTCGTCCAAATACACTAGAACGAACATGTGAAGGTACTCTCTTAGGACATCGTTAATAAAATCCTGGAATACCGCTGGAGCGTTACATAATCCAAACGGCATAACCAGGTATTCGTAATGTCCCATTCTGGTGTTAAATGCGGTCTTCCATTCGTGACCGTCCTTAATCCTGACTAGATTGTATGCACTTCGGAGATCGAGCTTGGTAAAGACTCGAGCTCCCTTCAGTCTGTCAAATAGCTCTGATATAAGGGGAATAGGGTAGGCGTTTTTAATGGTAATCCTATTCAAACCCCTATAATCAATACAAGGGCGTAGGTCTCCTTCTTTTTTAGAGACAAAGAAGAATCCAGCCCCGGCTGGTGAGGAGGACCTACGGATATGACCCTTTCTGAGAGCATCCTTGATATATTCCTCCAAACAAAGATTTTCCTGGGGGGACAAGGCATAGATTCCTCCCTTGGGAGGCATAGTCCCTGGTAATAAGTTTATAGTACAGTCATAAGGTCTATGAGGAGGTAACCCTTCTGACTGGACCTTGTTAAATACCTCTTTCAAATCCATATATTGCTGTGGAATTTGTGTGGTCAAGGGAGGTGTAACAGGAACATTGATGGTGCAAATAGGTTGTGGGATTTGCTTAAAGCAAACACCTTTGCATCTCTCACCCCAACTCACAATCTCTCCTTCAATCCAATCCAAACGTGGATTGTGTTTCAGGAGCCAAGGAAAACCGAGTATTATCGGCACTGTAGGTGAAGATATAATTTGAAAGGTCATTTCTTCAGAATGGAGAATACCCACTGAAATAGTGATTGGCAGAGTTTCGTGTGTGATGAAAGGCTGGGTAAGAGGTCTTCCATCAATGGCCTCGACTGCTATAGGTTTCTCTTTATGTCTTAAGGGCATGAGATGTTTTGCAGAGAATTCTTTGTCTAGGAAATTCTCCGCTGCCCCAGAGTCAATCATAGCCTCACACTGAACAGTAGTGTTCTTGAAAGATAAGGTTACTTTGACAAGGAAACGGTTCTTAGTCAATTTAGGGGACATATACATCACACCTAAGGTCGGTCCCCGTACGTGCCTTAGGTGTGCAAGTTTTCCGGCCGAACCGGGCATGACGATCTTAGATGTCCCTTCTTGCCACAATACATACATAACCCCTCGTTACGTCTGTGTTGTCTCTCTGCCTCAGTGAGTTTAGCGCTACCCAATTGCATGGGTTCAGGTTCCGGAAGAGGAGTTTGGCTACTCACCACTGGGTTAGAGAAACGAGGGGCTATGGACAAATTAGAACGTCTGTTACGTTGTTTGTTTTTCTCTCTCTCTCTGAGCCGGTTATCAATGTCTATCATGTATGCAATAAACTCGTTAAGATTAACCGGAAGGTCTCTAGCTGCAGTCTCATCTTGTATACTCTCAGCTAGACCCTCAGAGAAAGCAGCCACCAGACCACTATTGGTCCAATCAACCTCAGATGCTAATGTCCTGAACTCTATTGCATAATCGGCTACAGAACGACTGCCTTGCTTGATTCTCATAAGGGCTTTGGCAGCGTTCTTCTCCCTGCCTTTAGGTTCAAACGTAGCCTTAAAGGCCGTAAGAAAAGTATTGTAATCACGGGCTACTGCGTCACCACTTTCCCATAAGGGGTTAGCCCAGGTTAAGGCCTTTCCTGTTAATTGGTTCATCAGATAGCCAATTTTCGATCTATCTGTTGGGAATGAACCTGGGGAGGCCTCAAAGTGGTATTCAATTTGGTTTAAAAAACCTCTGAATTCCTTGGAATCACCTCCATAGCGAGGGGGCGGTGACAAGGTTATGGACGGTGGTTTATGTGGTACGGGAACCACTACAGGTGGCGGAACCACAGGTGGTACCGGAGGAACCTCTAAATAGGCAGTCCTCTGGAGCAAGGTCTGAAATGCCTGGGCAAATTGGTCTAACCTGTGGTCCATATCCTCCACCCTACTCTCACATGCGATCATATGCTTGCATAGTTCTGCAGGATCCATGGCCATGTCGTAAAATGTCACGACTAGTAATGTGGTCCAGCACGCAGAAACTATGTAAACATATACATAAGTAAGAAAAGGAAAATAATAGGATAGAGCGTAAACCGGACCTTAGAATGGCCGGACTAATACGCTAGAGACAGAGAATGATCAAAGGGAAAGCCGAGGTCAAGGAAGCCAGAAAATACTCAATACCGAAAAAACAAGCCAAGTCAGGGAAACCAGAGATCAGAATAACCAGGGAAACGCCAAGGATCAGGATACCAGGAAATCAGAAACACAGAATCAGCACTTTCAGGAAACCAGGAAACTGAAACCACGACATGGCAAAGTAATGGGGAAAGCTAGGGGTTTAAATACCCCTCTCTAGGCTATGATTGGTCAGAGGGCGACCTCTGACCCCAAAACGTGCGTGTGCGTTGACGTCGTGACGTCACGCACACGTTGGTATAATTCTCGGGGGCGGGGCTAGCAATAGACGCGACCACGCGGTCGGCGCCATCTTGGATCTGGGCGCGATGCCCGGAAGAACTACGTGCGCGGTTCCCGGCTCGCCAACGAGCAGGTAAGCTCGTGTAGTCGGAGCGGTCGTGCCGGTCGGGCACGACCGTGAGGCTCGGCGGGCCGGTGACCGCAACAGAAACTATGTGCTCTTAAGAGCTGAAACTGAAGAGGAGAGTCTGATTGTGGTTTAAACTTGAAGATGATATGTATTGGTAATATAACTACATTATGATTGTTTACCTGATGGGCTTGGGATCGCAAATTGTACTTATCCTAAGATACCTATAGGTGTAAAAACTTCTAGACAGAAAAACCAGATAGCATGACAGGAAGTCCATTTCCCGATGCATATCTTGAAACGTAAAGTAACATAGTAAAACGTATGTAATATTAAATTGTGTAACGTATGATTGAATGCGTATGGAGGACCTTGCGAGGGTGCAGAGACAAGTCCCTAGTAAATGCTGAGAGTTTGAATTGTATTCCGTGGTCGTAATGAAGGCAGAGTGAGGCCTCAACATTTGATATGAAACAAGTGGGAAACTCTAGTCTATACTCCTATATTTTAGTAGACATGCTAATGGCTTTAACCTTAAGTAATTGACTTAAACATATTTGCTTGGAAGCCCATGTATATGAAACGTACTTAATGTAAGTTTAACATCACATGATGTTTGAAACGTAGTATTACTGTAGCAGGAAGATGCAGGGGAGTGCTGGCAGCCTTGGGCCTGGGGGGCAATTGCCTCCCTGCCCCCCGCCCCTGGTTAGCACCAAAGGCAATGAGATTAAGGACAGGGTTATGGCAGGATTTCAGTGGGCCATCAAAGAGGTGAGCATAACTTCCACCTTGTAGTTTTAGCCTGCCATGCAGTTTTAGCCTGCCATGCAGAGAATCAGCAGTTTTGAGATGAGTACTAGATAAGAAATGGTTTTACTCTTTTATTGGTTCCTGATCTAATACAAAATTTAGATACGTTATCGTTGTTAGGACGGGAACGTTCTGCTCTAAGCATATATAGGAATGTGTTACGTTATTTTATCACTGGTTTTATAGGTAGAAAAGCATCTTCCAGATGATAATTACTATCATTTATATATCTCAATCTCAGGGAAAATGAAGCATGTGAGGCTGTGCAGGTAAAATGCTCCAAATCGCAGGACAGGCAAGGACACAAGCAGAAGAGAAATCAATATTTAGCTGAAGTCAGGGGATGCCAGAGGTCAGAGTAAACGATGAGAAAAGCCAATGTCAGGAACCGGGATCAATCTGGAGAACACACGATCAGAACACACAGTAACATGAACCAATAACGTGAACCAGAGTCAATGAACTGACAAAGTTCCCAGGGCGAGGCAGTGCTTATATATCCAGCTAATTGATGATCTGCTTCAGGTGGGCTTAGATAGACAAGAGCAGCCACAGGTAAAGGCCAGCCACCAGTGCTGGAGACAAGGTGAGTATAAACATAGGCTCAAACAAGAACTGGAGTGTGGCTCCAAGGCAAGTCAACAGGACTACGGCACAGAAGGACCACAATTCAAACCCCCTATCTGGCACTTGTGAAATGGCAACACCTGGCTGTCTGGATGGCACTGTGCAAATTGTGAGAGTACCTCAACCTGTACAAGAAGTACAGCTAGCTTTCCAGAACATGCTTATGTGATGTAGCTATGTTGTATTTCCCTCTCAGCTGGTTCGTGGTATCACCACAATATGTAAGTCTGGAGTCAGGAAGCGTAAACAATATCTGTTTTATTTTTAAGTATAGAGATAAAAGCTGCTATATTATATTGGATAAGTAATTGCTGTATTATACACTATTCTTAGAGGCACGGGATTAGACACACTGTCTTGTTTTGCTAGATACCCACACACAAGTACACATATGCAGATACGCAGATACACACACTGACACACATACAGATATATAGACACACAGATACACACAATGACTCGCATTCAAATACAGAGACACACAGATACACATATAGACACACAATGACATACATACAGGCACACATGCTCATCACAATTTACATATTTTTAGCCACCCTCCTGTCTCCTACCTGTTGAGTGCAGGAGGATGGCTTCCCTGAGGTCCATTTAGAACTGTTGGCCGAGGCTTTTAGGAGTCAGAGGATGGCTCTCGCTGTTTGTGCCACCTTCTCTCTGCCTTGTCCTCTTGCAAGGCTTGGTCTATAGCTGGGAGGAAGTGACACTTTCTCCCAGGTTGCTGATATAACAGGGGCCCGATGGTGCTGACCCACAACAGGACCGCTGATGACACATGCCCATTGGGTGGCCTTAATTGAATGGTCGCTCACAGCCTGCACGCCCCGGTGCAGCCACTGTCTATAGGCACCCAGAACACTTCATCTCAATGTAGTTATCTGGGTGCCATGTCCCCCTGTTTTAATCCTGCAGTTGAAAACATGAAGGAACAGTAATGTTTTCATTGCAGGGTTAATCTGCCTCTAGTGGATGTCACACTGAGGAGACTGGTGCTGCAAGGGAAAAAAGGTAAGTTGTATACTTTTTTAACCCTGACAGTGAGGGGCTTGTTCACCTATATGGTAACTATGGCAAATTAGCATATTAGCTTTAGGAATGCACATACTCGTTTTCTTGGCTCTATAGGGTCCTTGGGGCCCCCTCACCCTCTGGGCCCCCTCACGCCGGGCTCTAGGATGAGGAAGGGATTAAGCGCTCCCTCAGCGCTGGGGAATCTCCTCCTTCTTCTGCCGTCATCAAGAGCCGCGCGCGCGTTCAGTCAGTCTCATAGGAAAGCATTCTCAATGCTTTCCTATGGACGCTGGCATCTTCTCACAGCGAAAATCACAGTGAGAAGCGCGGAAGCGCCTCTAGCGGCTGTTAATGAGACAGCCACTAGAGGCTGGATTACCCTATTTGTAAACATAGCAGTTTCTCTGAAACTGCTATGTTTACAGCAGGCAGGGTTAATCCTAGATGGACCTGGCACCCAGACCACTTCATTAAGCTGAAATGGTCTGGGTGCCTATAATGGTCCTTTAATGTGCCAGCGGTAGGTGTGGTACTGGGTATGCTAAGTCTATCTAGTTTGTGGTCTGATAATTGTCAGTAGCCTGACATCAGAAACACGAATTCATATTTTTGTATTTAGACCCAGCATTATTTTCCGCTCCAGCCTCATTATGCCCCCAATCCAACACTGCCTGCCGGGTGAAGAGAAAACACGATGTAACTAATCATACAACCTGTTGAAGCTGTTGCCAGTTATAAAAATTGTGAATCTGCAAAGCTTATTGCTAAGTAATCAGGAGGAATTTCCCTTTGAATTAGAATACATAGAGTGTAATACGGGTTTTGGAGTGGCTGTGGCTGTATAAAAGGGAATGCATACCTCCCAAGTGTCCCTATTTTAAGCCTAAATCCCTCTGTCCTTATTTTCTACCCTAAAGTACCTCTTTTCTAGGAGCTCATTATTGTTGCTGTTCGAGTGCATAACAGAGTTCCACAATTCTCAGGAATGTGTCTTTAAACTGCAATAAATAAATCTGTCTGTGTAATTAAGATGCATTGTTCTTTTTCTCAATTACATTTTAAATTATTAGTAAGCAACCTAAAATATCACACAACAGCCCAACTCATGGACACATTTCCCCACTCACATCCCTAAAATGAAAGCAATCCTTATTGTCCATTTAAAATCTTGGGAGTTATGTAAATGTGCATTTGTCAGAGTTTGAGGCTTCAGTATGTCTGTAGGTGAAGATTAGTTTATATCCATGAAATAGAGAAAAATGGTATATCCCACAAGTTTTAGGTTGAGTGGGGCAGAAAGAGTCATTTATTTTTATTGAGGGATGGGATTGGGATTGGGGAAGGGGAGAAGTGGGTAGACATAGTTCTATATTGGGGGATGGGCAATAGCATATCCAGACTCCCATTGTATAGTAAATTAGGGTCCCAAACTGCTGCCCATGGGTGGGCTCTGAGGGGGCACACTAGGTCTTCTCCCTTATTATTATCATTCAAGCCCTTATGTACCAACTATGGGTGGCTTAGGGTGGCTTAGGAGGAACACGTTTTTAAAATCCCAACCACTGGCCCGGATTTGAAATATTTGGTGCAGATCTGGTGGCGTTTGTTTTGGCTGAAATCGAGATAAAATTCAGCCCATTAGCAACTGAATTACAGGAACAATGTCCAAATCTTCAGTCTGATAAATAACCCCGTAGTGGATAACCCGTAAAAACAGTGAATGCAAAGTGGCCAAACTTTGAGCATACCTGACTTTTTCTTTCAGTTTTATTATTTTGGCCTTAAATTTGAATTCTCACTATAGTAAATAACCCTGATAGAGTTAAACATGTAGTATAAAAAGAGGTGACAAATCATTAGGCATGTGTTTAAAACTCAACCCGACTCTTTTATTTTACTTATTTGATTTATGTAGTACTAAGTATTATTTGCTTTTCATTTTCTCTATGAATTTATGTAAAGTCTTTGTTACAAAGGGTCATCCAACAATGCTAAAGTGAAAAGAGTTGGGTAATTAAAAAATGCTTACACAGTAGGTCTTGTACTTTACTGCAAAAAAAAAGCAGTCGTCTTTATGCATATTAAAGTATAACACTTTATAATTTCAAAGTAATTTTACATTTAGCCTTATCGGTTGAATACAATCTACACTCCGGTAATTCTATGTTTTAGATATACATTGCTTCATCCAAGGGCGTCCACAGAAATTTTGCCGGGGGGAGGGGGGCATAATTGTAATGACATCAATGCTTGATGCTTATTTACAGTATCATGAAGGGGAGGGGTATAGTCATTATCACATAAAAGTGAATTTAAAGTGAACTCCTCTGTTTTTACAATTCTTCTTGTGGATACTTATTATTCCCAATACATTTACACATACTATGTTGTTTTTAAACTCTCTGTTATCTTTAATTGCTTATTAGGTTTTATTATATGTTTTAAAGCTAATTAATGTTCAGGACACATGATCAGTGACATCATCTGACCATTTTTTGCAAGTGCCTCCCCTTGCCCCCTCCTGTGGACGCCCATGGTTTTATCAGCAGTTATTGAAAATTCAGAGTAATACAACATTAATCTAGTCACAGCTATGATGTCACACATAAAATACAACATTGAGAATATATTAACCCAATGACTGCAAAATAGGAGAGCATAACATTAAAAGGTATTGAAAAACAATTCCCAAAATTAAAGGGACACTATAGCCACAAAAACAACTTTAGCTTAATTAAGCTGTTTTAGTGTATAGATAATACCTCTGAAGTCGCACTGCTCACTTCACTGCCATTTAGGAGTTAAATCACTTTTGTTTCAGTTTATGCAGCTCTAGACACACCTTCCCTGGCTGTGTCTCATACACCCTGCTTTAAAAATATACCATATTTTTCCATGTATAAGACTATGATTTTTATACACGGAATGTCACTTGTGTGCGGGGCTGGGGCCTAAGCCAATATGACGCCTTCTGCGTTTCAGTGTGCCACGGCCCACATCCATACCTGGTGTCTCTCCTTCCGATCCACTTCTGAATGCTGTGGCAAGGAGGAAGAGGTCTCTATTTGTGTGGGAGCTGCAGCAGATGTCAGCACTTACCACCAATGGAGCTCCAGAGACATGCCACATCATAAAAGGAACAGCCATATTAAGGTATGTCAGGTAGGTCCTGCTTTCTAATTTATATTCATGGGGAAGGAAATCGGGATCAGGGAGCAGAGGGAATACTGCTGTGATGTCTCAGCACGTCCTCACACCACCTGCTGTATTGTGGGAGCTGTAGTCTCCCAGCATGCATTAAGGAGCCATTAACTTCCCACAGTACCGTAGCACAGGGGAGGCATTAGAACCAGAAGTGTGTTATTCTCCTCCGAAGTCACCTCTAAAATATCAAAGTTGTTTTATTTGATGTTTAAAATATTTATTTCTTAAATTTGGGCTCAAGAAATAGGGGTCGTCTTATACATGGGGGCGTCTTATACATGGAAAAAAACAGTAGTTTAATTTTCCATCACATGTTAACTTATTTTAAAAGTTTTGATCTCCTGCTCTGTAAATTGAACTTTAATTACATACTGGAGGCTCTTGCAGGGACTAGCAAGCTATTAACAGATACAAAATTCTAAATTAAACATTAGATACTCTTTACAGAAAGTGTTTGGGAAGACGATTTAAGTCGCATGCAGGGAGGTGTGACTAGGGCTGCATAAACAAAGTAATTTAATTCCTAAATCGCAGAGAACTGAGTATTGAGACTGTAGGGGCATGATCTATGCATTAAAAACTGCTTCATTAAGCTAAAGTTGTTTTGGTGACTATAATGTCCCTTTAACAAAATTCTTATTGCATAACACTTTTTCAAATCTTCATTTAAGAAACATCACTATTTTCCCCCAAGGTCTTTTTGTGCTAGCAGTTCATGATATTTCTCATATTTCTCATTTTCATGTAGTGTACATATCTCAAGTCCATGGTCCCATACAAATGTGTTTCAGATGTGCTCAATACCTTTACAATGCTTGCCTCCCAATTCTTCTTTAGTAGGCATGTGCATGGAAAAAAATTTCGGTTCGGCATTCTGAAATTCGTGACTTCGGCAATTCGACACTTCGGAAATTCGGTAATTTCGGAACTTTGGGACCTCGGCAATTCGGCACTTCGGAATTTCGGAACTTCTCTTGCAGCCGCTTGGTAAATAACTCCCTAATTCCCGCGGTATTAGGGAGTTATCTACCAAAAGGCCGAAAGACCTAAATTGGTCTTTCAGCCAAATTTACTAATACTAAGTAAAAATTACTTAGTATTAATAAATTGTGACCCTACTCGCTATACCGCAAGTAGGGGCATGTCTATTAAACAGTGAGCAGCCAGTGTTAATTTTTTTTTTCAAAAATGGGGGCCTTAAAGTAAAATAATGGGGGGGGGGACCTATTGTCCTCCCCCCGGCCCCCACCCCTGAGTGGCGGTTGGGGGCCCTAAAGTAAAATAATGGGGGGGACCTATTGCCCTCCCCCCGGCCCCCACCCCTGAGCGGTGGGTGGGGGCCCTAAATTAGAATGAGGGGGGGGACCTGATGTCCTCCCCCCTGGCCCCACCCCTGAGCGGTGGGTGGGGGCCCTAAAAAGTAATTAGGGGGGACTTAATGTCCTCCCCCCTGGTCCCCACCCCTGAGCGGTGGGTGGGGGCCCTAAAAACGAATTAGGTGGGGGACCTAATGTCCTCCCCCATGTCCCCCACCCCTGAGCGGTGGGTGGGGGCCCTAAATTAGAATAAGGGGGGGACCGATCAGGGGTGGGGGACAGGGGGGAGGACATTAGGTCCCCCCCTAATTAGTATTTAGGGCCCCCACCCACCGCTCAGGGGTGGGGGCCATGGGGGGGACATTAGGTGTCCCCCCCTAATTAGTATTTAGGGCCCCCACCCACCGCTCAGGGGTGGGGGCCAGGGGGGAGGACATTAGGTCCCCCCTCATTCTAATTTAGGGCCCCCACCCACCGCTCAGGGGTGGGGGCCAGGGGGAGGACATTAGGTCCTCCCACCTCATTCTAATTTAGGGCCCCCACTCACCGCTCAGGGGTGGGGGCCAGGACATTAGTTCCCCCCCAATTAGTATTTAGGGCCCCCACCCACCGCTCAGGGGTGGGGGCGAAGGGGGAGGACATTAGGTCCCCCCCTAATTAGTATTTAGGGCCCCCACCCAACGCTCAGGGGTGGGGGCCAGGAGGGAGGACATTAGGCCCCCCCTCATTCTAATTTAGGGCCCCCACCCACCGCTCAGGGGTGGGGGCCAGGGGGAGGACATTAGGCCCCCCCCCTTATTCTGATTTAGGGCCCCCACCTGCCGCTCAGGGGTGGGGTGGGAGGATAATAGGTCCCCCCCCCATTACTTTACTTTGGGCCCCCACCCGCCACTCATGGGTGAGAGCCGGAGGGAGGACAATAGGTTTCCCCACCCTTATTTTACTTTAGGGCCCCCACCCGCCTTTCAGGGGTGGGGGCCAGGGGGGGGGGGCAATAGGTCCCCCCTTCAGGTTAGGAGGGGAGGGGGGACTTTTTTATTTTTATTTTTTTACAGTGAGCAGCCACAGGCGGTATAGCTCACGGTATAGCGAGTAGGGGCATAATTTACTAATACTAAGTAACCTTTACTTAGTATTAGTAAATTTGGCTGAAAGACCAATTTAGGTCTTTCAGCCTTTTAGTAGATAGCTCCCTAATACCGTGGGAATTAGGGAGTTATCTACTTATTCATTCCTGTCATTACATTGACTGGCTAAGTAACTTACATTTTATATGAATGTATGTTACTTGATTGTTGTAAGTGTTGCAAATGCTTACAGCTGAATCCTGGCTATGTTTGTATACTTTTTATTTAAAAATTTATACAGTGTAACATTCTTCTTCTTCCAGTTGGTAAGTATATTAGTACTTAGACAATACTGTGCTTCAGCACTTTGACACTTCGGAAATTCGTTAATTTCGGAACTTCGGGTCCTCAGTAATTCGGCACTTCAGACATTCGGAAGTACCCGAATGTCTGAATTGCCCAAAATTAATCCGAATTCATATTCGGCCCGAAACGAATTGCACATGTCTATTCTTTAGTGTATTGCCAATTATATGAGCATACTCCTGCTCAATGAATACCCACAATGAGTTAGTATCCATGGATAAATAACAGCATACACTAGAGAGGCAACTGTAATAGGATTTTTTGCTAATGTGAATTTTAATCATATACCAAAATAACCAAAATGTACAAATCAAAATGCAATTTCTGTTTAGGGGCAACTCAGATGGCTCCCTGGTTTGCCCAGATGCCAATCCATAAGTTATGCCCGCAATCCTAAAATTCTATCTGCACAAATAAACAATTTTCCTTTTTAATTTCTTCTTTGATAGGATCCTGTGTCCGTCCATGCAACTGAAGAGGGTGTCTGATATGGCAGCAATTCCAGTTACAACTGTAAATATTAATTTTATTATTAATTTGTTATAATTTATATCTGGGTCTACAGAATAACGGTGACAGAGGAGAAGGAAAGAGTACGAACAACAGAAACCTGGGCTATCACAGATCAGTGGCTGAGAAAGTATTGCCATGTGCCATGAAGTAGAGCCATTGGTGCCAGGCAAACACAGCCTGTGCAAGTAGGTTTATTGCACTAGAGAAAATTCAGTTTTGCCACCCCTGATGTATCCCACATTTCCTTTCATTTTTTTTCCTATGGCTCTAGCCTATTTAGTTTCTCACTAAGTACAAATCCAATCTTTTTCTGTTGTTCCTCCATCTCTGTGCCCCAGTTTTTAGTTGTGAGTGCATATATGTCACCAGAGCCACTCAGCATCATTTTTCAGATAGTGCATTATAGCAGCTTTGAAATGCATGCTATCTACTGTGAACTAGGACAATTACAAGAAAACGATAGGTTGAAGAGGACCCTGCTCAAACGAGCTTACATTCTATAGGACATAGTGATGAGTTCCTATTTTGAAAAATATGCAGTAGGACGTACTGTATCTGCTTTAACAAAACTCCATAGTAATCAGGTTACTAATTAAGGGATATGAGAAAACTGTTAAATTTAGAGAAATATGGTTCTTTACATTTTGACATGCTCAGCATAGTTAGAACCAGGTTTGTAAGTGTTTGAAGTCTGGAGTGGCTCAGCTGTTTTGTATAGCAGCAAGTAAGAGATGAATAGAAAAAGGTTGCAAAACTGTGCCCTCTGCTGTTAGATCTTCTCATTTATTTTGTGTGTTTAAAGTGTTTTTGTAAATGTAATACATTTAAATGTTACTAATGTTAATTTATTGTTAAGATATATTAAATGTCAGGATTTTTTAAAAGGCATGAAGGCAAAAGTTATAGCTCTTTTCACTGTTTAACAGCATTAAAGTTAATTATATTTTCCCTTTTAATTTTAGAAAGCAATACAGAACATAGAATATCTTCCTCCAGCCACCACAACCTTTGTTGTTTCTTAGCTCAAAATATCACTCCCCCACTTGCTGTTGGTAAGTATTAACAAAATTTCATCTGTGGTGAGCTAGTCTGCTGATCATTAGGATGTTTTATCATAGATTGAATTTAAAAAAAAAAAATTCTAAACAATTAGCATTATTTTGCCTAAACGTCACTAAATGATTCGGAGAGGCTACAGCAACAAGTCTTTGATAACCAGGGATCTGCTGGGTTATCAGAGAGCCAATCGTGGAGAATAACTATGGAGTAATGATGGTCAATGACAGTGTATTTCGTCAAACAACTGATCCTATCACTGCAACAACAAAACAGGACCTGCTTATTAAAGCAGCAAATACTGCTAATGAGTAGGAAAATAGGTAATATGTGTGGCCGGGAAAGAATTAAGCAGAAAACTTAACAAAACGAACAGTCTACCTCTCCATACAGAGGGATTATTGTAACAAATTCTTCCTCTACTTGCGGTCTCTGCACCCAGCGGCCGTGCGTCTGCATGACTGACACTTGCGACATGTTAATGGACGCCGGCCGCTACGGATCCACGGCAAAATATACTGTGTGCACATTTTGGGGTCAAAGACCGATTTCAGCCAATCAGAAGATTTGAACAGGTATTTAAACCTCATTATACCTAACACTCATTGCCCTGTCGTGGTTTCCCTAGTGGTTGTCTGAGAGTGCATTATTGATTCTGGTTATTCTGGTTATTTGACTTTGGCATTGATTTTGACTTCCCTGTTTTCTGGCATCCCTGACCTCTGGCTTTCCTTTATCGTTGTGTTCCTTTCTGTGTCCCCTGACCTCGGCTATTCCTGACTATTCTTTGGTACGTTAGTCCGGCCATTCTAAGGCCCGGTAATACAGTCACCTGTGTTACACAATTCTACGTGCAGATCATACAGTAATCCTGACAATTATACACTGGCACTATGCTTTAATGATAAAGAAAAAAAAAAAAACAGACTGATGTTGAGTCAATACAGACTGAGCACATACAGCAAAAATTAAATGGACTGACCTAAAAAAAAGCATGGAAAAAAAACTGAACGAGACACACTTTTTAGTACAGTCCGATCTGTTTACAAGCTCACTTGCTGCCAACATTCACCTCCATCTATTATTGAGGCTGCATGGTACAGTTTACAGCCAACTACATTGCTGCGTTCCGTTAACTGAGACAAGTAAAAATCCATATAAAAAGGAGTTCCTCCTCTTATAACGTATCTAAATAAATTCTTAGAGAGACTAAAACTTTCCTATAAGCTTTTTCCTTAAACCTTGACAAGGACATTTGGTGCTGAAAGATTGTGGGGCCGATTTGTAATAATATTGCTGCTATAATCAACTTATCTTGCTATGCTGTATATTTTGTAGATTATGTATGTATATTCTAGTGTATTACATGTTTACAGGGGTTTCTTATATTTTGTGCTTTCTGCAAATACCTTTCCAGAATTGTCTTAAGTTACACCTTTCTGTACAATTTTTTATACCAATTATAATTATTTGTGTTATCAATATTATTAATACTTCAAACAATGGTATAAAATCTGTGTTCTCTACTAAATGGCACCACCACAACACGGCTACATACACCCTGATAATAGGAAAAACACCCCACTCCTCATAGGGGAAACAGCAAACACACGAACACTACCATGAGAATAGGTAGACAGAAATGCTACTCCACCGAGGGGGTACGGAAATCTAACAACCCGGACTGCCCGGGAGTGCTGAAAGGGACACGGGGTCGAACACAAATTGACACAACTAAACCGAACCATGGTCCACGAGAAGTTTCCAGCAATACACCACACACAATACATCCCTGCCAATCTACCCCACAATCCCTGCAACCACACCCATTACACTCCCCACAGATTAACACCACACTGACCCACTAGAAACCTCAAACCCAACTCACGGCAGAGGTAAAATCTTCAATGATCGCAAGGTAGAGAAATCAGAAAAAATTGAAAAAAAAAAAACTGACAAAATGTGTATTAACTCGAAGACATACTAAAAAGGCACCAGCAAAGAATGCTCTGCAAACTAACCACCGATTTTTTCCTTTCTGTATGTGTCTCATTCCCTCACCCCCAGCCCCTCCACGTGTTTAACCCCCCCAGGGCCTCTATTTATCTCATTCTCTCACCCCATAGCTCCTCCATGTGTCTCATTACCACCCCCAAGGCGCACCATGTATCTAATTCATCCCCTAAGTCCCTGCGTGTGTTTTATTCCCCCCAGACCACCCATGTATTTCATCCTTCCCCCCAGCCCCTCCATGTGTCTCATTCCCTCAGGCCCAAAAGCCTCTCCTTGTGTTTCAATTCCTCCTCCCCAGCCCCTCGATGTGTCTCATTTCCTCCTCCCTATCCCCTCCATGTGTATCATTCCCTTCCTCCCACCGCCCCTCCATTTGTCCCATTCCCTCTCCCCCTCAGCCCCTTCTTTTGTTCCATACCCTCCTACCCTCAGCCCCTTTATGTGTCCCATACCAACCTCCCCCCAGCCCCATCTATGTGCCCCATTCCCTCCCTCCCTAAGCCCCTCCATGTGTCCCATACAATCCCCCCCAGCCCCTCCATGTGCTCCATACCCTTCTGCCCCCAGCCCCTCCATGTGTCCCATACCCTACTCCCCCCAGCCCTTTGATGTGTTCCATACCCTCCTCCTTCCCAGCCTTTCCATGTGTTCCAGTACAGCTCTCCCCTACTGCCCAACACCTGGTAACCCCGGGCCCAGCGCCATTGTAGCTGTGCACTAGCCCAGAAGGTATGCCAGTGGCCCATGGTCGCCCCCATCCTCTTCCCTAAAATGAAAGTGTCCATCTTTGTCAGTTTCAAATGTTGGAATAATTAATGATTTATTTGAATATAAGGGGTCAGGGGACAGAAGCTACAACTGATCAAGTTCTCATTTTTGTGCCCAGGGTGAAACTGATAACAGAATTTGAGGATCAGATCTGCTGTGATGTTTACAGTTTGTTTTCTGGGTTGTTAGCTACACAATGTACAATGTTTACAAATAATGCTGCTTCATTTTTAATGACCAGACTAGAAAATTACAAACTACTCAGAATTGCTTATAACATTGTACATTCCGAAGCTAGTATAGTATCTCTGGAAATAATTAATATCTATTATTGTCACTATTAAGTTCTAGCTGTAATTCAGTTAACCTGACATGCCTATTAGGCAAACGTGAACTGTTTGTGTGTAGGAGGTGCTATCAGTTTTATCTTAGCACTAACAATAGTACAACGCACCTATTACACACACAAACACACCTTTCAACTAAACGCGTTTTGCGCTTTTATCGAGTTTGCCCCAGCTGTCGCTCCGTAGCTACATGTGACGTCACGAGTAGGTTCCCAGTACTGGCAGTTCGTATATCTGCCAGCACTCAGGCTGGGAGTCAGGGAGTGGGAGCTGTTGCTGAGCATGCTGAGTGTGAGTTGCACCAGGAGCTGGCTGGATGGCTGGTTTACTTTTCTGGGACATACAATGCAGCAATATTATCCGTTCAACTGCTGCCAATGTCTCATGTAATGAGAAGGCTCAATTAATGATTATTATTAGTTATAATTAATGCCCCAGATTTCACTTGACATGTGAGATCAGTGAATACATTGAATTGCATTATTTACAAAGATAAGACATAATAGCTAAAATTAAATGGGGCTTAAACTTCTCTAGATTAAAGACGAAAACAGGATGCAGCAGTAAATGTAATGTTATGGTTCATCTTTGATGTAACCTCACATACTGTAGTCCAATGATATTGAATATTATGCATTTAACATGATTATGAATTATTATTTTCCAAATGCTTTTATTGTTTATACTATTATGTGTGTAAATTTGTAGTTGGCTGTAGCATAATGTTTTTTTCTGAATTCAGTACACACATTCTTTGAATGAATGTGTTGTAGTTATGTCTCCATTCTAAGATGATACTATTTTTATTTTTGACATTTCTGCCACTGTATAAGTGGTTCTTAACTTTTTTTTTTCTGATTTCCACTCTTTCGGATTTTTACAGTTTTAGAATTGTTTAACTGTTACTGTATGTTTCTTAACCCCTTAAGGACCAAACTTCTGAAATAAAAGGGAATCATGACATGTCACACATGTCATGTGTCCTTAAGGGGTTAAACTGTTTTGAAATGTACTCCTACCTCTGATGCTCACCTTAAAGACTTTTCTAGGGCTGCACCGTTCCTATGGAACACCCTTCCCCTCTCTGTTAGACTTTCACCCAATCTCCACTCCTTCAAAAAAAAGGAAAACGTACTTCTTCAGGAAAGCATATCAATTAAACTGTGAACAGCTTTCCCTCCCCGCACCCTGATTTCTCTGCTGAAATGGTCATCAAAACAAAACACTAAGCCCTCAATGAACACTATCCTAGCATCCTACCTTTCTACCCTACCCTTACCTTTTGTGTCACTAAACCCCACTCCCTCTAGCATTTAAGCTCATTGAGCAGGGCCCTTAATCCCTCTGTTCCTGTGCGTCAAACTTTTCTGGTTACAAGTATGTGTCGTCTAGTCCACCCATTGTACAGTGCTACGGAACTTGTTGGCGCTTTATAAATAATAATAATAATTGTATTAAAGATATAATCTTTGTGAAATACTCACTCATTTTGACTGTGTTGGAATTTCACTGAAGTTCCAACACAGTCAAGAGCTATACTGAGACAAAATAGGGTCTACTTTGTCTCTGTATTTCGCCTCTGCCTGACTTTCTTAGACTCAAGGAGAAGTCTAAGAGTCCATCCCGACCAATGACTGCTGCAGGTAATTTGGCTGTGTCTATGGAATCAGGATTCCCCATAGAGCTCGATGCTGTACTCTTGTGCATGCTAGAGTACAGCAGTCACGTCGGCTTCTGGCGCTGAAGACCCGAGGAGCAGAGGGAGGAAGCTGGTAGCACCCGCGAGGGGCAGGTTCACCGGACCATCAGTGGCAATGTCACCGGGTGTGGACTTTACGAAGTCAGCAAGGACCCCAGGCAGTGACATTGCTACTTTAAAGGTTTGGTTCAAAATACCAAAAATAGTGGAGGGCAGATAACAGGAAAGATCCATAACGAGATCTCCACTCTTTCTGGTTGGAAGATCCTGTGGTATTATCATGACAACCTATTTAGTTCAGTTACCCATTCTCCATTTCTAATATGATGAATAACACCGCAAATTCTGTAAACCCTCTTCATTAGATTCCTCCAGTGACAAAGGGATCCCATTAAGTAGAAAAAGCAAGTGCTACTGCCGTAATATTATTGAAAGAAACTCATAGTGTTCTTTTTCTCCAAAGTTGCCTTACAGGGGAAGACCGAACTGCTAATATCAAACATTTTATAATGTCCTTTGAAGCAGAAGAAAACAGTGAATCCTTGTTGTGCAACAGATTTTCACACATTTCAACGTTTGATTCTGACTGTCAGTGTCTTAATAGTTGTGATAATGGTCAGCTACTGCTATCAAATTTTGAATCAGAGGGTCCGTCACTGGAAGCATCTGGACAGCCAAGCAAAGAACTAATTTCCATGAAAGCAGCACCTCTGTCCAGAGATACTTGTAAGGAAGGCAATGACCAAAGAACTGAAATTGACTTGTCAGACGAAGAAGTAGCTATCCGTGATCTGTCTTCACTTCCTGTTGAGGATGATACAGAAAGGAGAGTTCTGTGCACACGATGCAGGTGAGAATTGCTTTGTCTGAACATATCAATGAGATTTCCAGGAGATAACCACAATAACTTATGAACATAGTTTACAACCAAGTGATGGTGAATTTTGTTTTTCAAGATCAAATAGCAGTTTTTCTGCAGAACTCAAATGACCCCTAAAGTGCCCAGATCTTTATATTTTTATTTCCTTTTTTCCCTTTTTCAGTTCCTATGCCCTCATTCCTATTTAGCTACTTCGCTGCCCACTCTTCCCCATTTAATTCCACTTCTCTTTTTTTCCCACAATTAGTTCCCTTCTGCATGTAACTCCACCAAACATATCCATTTCTCCTTCTATATAAAGTTTTTACTCCTAATATCTAATCCAGTATTTATAAAATTGGGCAGACTAGATGGGCTGAATGGTTCTTATCTGCCGTCACATTCTATGTTTCAGTTGATCAATATATACCATAACACCCTTTTTTACTTTACCCCTCACTACCCATCACTAGCTAAATTGTTCCTCTTCCATTGTGCCTCATTCCCTATAAGTCCGAGATTAACAGGTATCCCTTATAAAATGGGGATACAGGTGTAAATCTACGGAAATATAAATGAACAGGAACAGTTGTCAGGATAGTTATCAAGTAATTCAATTTATTAACAATATAAAATGCAAATAAAGTGCAGTGGTCCTACGCGTTTCATCCTAATACTGGACATCCTCCGGGACCAATACAGCGTAAAATTCCCAAAGAAAAAATGCTTCACTATTTGAGCCCCATTGTACCTCATTCCCTATAGGTCCAGGATTAACAGATATCCTTTATTTTAACACTGAGGGATTTATTTACAATACTATGAAAACTTTAGTAAATTGAAATCTGATTGGCAATATATAGGAAAGATATGACTGTAGCAGAGTTGGAGAAAATCGTTTAGTTATTTTTGTTGAGAGTTAACTATTTGGATTTCTAATCTCTACAATTCAGAGTTTAGTAAATTAAGCCTTGAATGTCACCATAGAGGCTTCTAAATGCTGGAAGTAGCTAGAAAAACCTGGAAGTTGCCATCATTGTTATAATCTGCCTGTAATAAGGAGTTACCCTAAAGCAAATCTGGATTCTTGAGTCAGAGTGATGAGCACTGTCCAAGAAGTAAAATCATCCTCACATATGCCTTGTCTTCTGTCTTCCTTGGCGTACCTGGCACCAGCATTATATTCTCAGTTCAGTATTAAAAGTTCCACACAGCAGCTTGCCATAAAATACATGTACAGCAATAAAGAGCCACCAGTCTGGGTCCTCAATAAATACAACTTAGAATCACTCCGGGCACTATAACAACTTCTTTAGTATTACTATCACTATCTACCCATTCAGAAAGCGACGTGAAAATGGTACGTTTCTTTTCCACTCATCTTATTTAAATGGGGAGCTAGTGATAGACTGAAAGCATCAGCTGAGATTTCAACCTGTAACCTGTAAATTTGAGCAATAAGAAACCTCCAAAATTTGTGAAAAATTTTTCATAATTTAACTCCTTAATCCCTTAAGTACAAAGCTTTGGAAGTAAAATGCCAGCGTGACAGAAAATTTCCTTCATGAGTCTGATTGTGGTAAATGTCACAGCTCCCGGTGATTCTGTCGGCGTGGTTGCACATAAAGTAAGCAATCACGCCGACAGAAACAAATATTACTTACCGTACCTTGTTCGCAGCAGATCACTGCCTGACCTCCGACCAGGACATTAGCATTGAGAAAGGGCTGCTGCCTGAAACATTTGCTGCTTTAACTTTGTCCTCAAATAAATTGTGGCAGCACCTGGGTGTGCACACCTATTCTGGATGCGCAGGTTTGTTTTTTGGTTGTATATACACTGTTGGGACTTCAGTGTGGAGTATCTGCAGCACATGTCTAATTTTTTGTTTATACTTTGAATTTTGTAGGCGTTTTTTGCCTCTACCTCACCCTATCTATAGTGACCTCCCTCCGATCCGGTCCCCAGCGGCTGCGACTCTCTTAGGAGCGCCGACCGCTGCGGTTTGGATTCTTGTAAAATACTTACCTTCGCCCACAACAAAGATGGCGCCAACGTGCATGCGACATCACGTCATAGACTCGCACACACGTTTTGGAGTCAGAGGTCGGAGGCAGCCAATTACAGCCAAAGGAGGGTTATTTAAACCCAAATTACCTTTGGTTCAGTGCCCTGTTGTGGTTTCCCTTAGTTGGTTATCTGAGAGTGTGTTCCTGTTTGTTTAAATTCTGTTTTTTGACTTTGACTTCGTTTTGACTACCCTGAATTCTGGTATCCTTGACTTTTGGCTTTCCCTCATCGTTGACCTTGGCAAGTATTCTGACTATTCTCTGGTATGTTAAAGGACCACTCTAGTGCCAGGAAAACATACTCGTTTTCCTGGCACTAGAGTGCCCTGAGGGTGCCCCCACCCTCAGGGTCCCACTCCCGCCCGGCTCTGGAAAGGGGTAAAAACTTACCTTTTTCCAGTGGTGGGCGGAGAGCTCTCCTCCTCCGATCCTCCTCTTCTCCTCCCCGTTGGCTGAATGCGCACGCGCGGCAAGAGCTGCGCGCGCATTCAGCCTGTCACATAGGAAAGCATTCATAATGCTTTCCTATGGACGCTTGCGTGCTCTCACTGTGATTTTCACAGTGAGAATCACGCAAGCGCCTCTAGCGGCTGTCAGTGAGACAGCCACTAGAGGAAATAGGGGAAGGCTTAACCCACTCACAAACATAGCAGTTTCTCTGAAACTGCTATGTTTATGAAAAAATGGGTTAACCCTAGAAGGACCTGGCACCCAGACCACTTCATTAAGCTGAAGTGGTGCCTAGAGTGCCTAGAGTGGTCCTTTAAGTCCGGCCATTCTAAGGCCCGGTAAGACGTTACCTTTAGTCCTTGGTGTGATATAATTCTGCATGCTGGATCAATCCTGACAGCAAAGTCATTATAGCGCTCAGGGTGGTGCCATTAACACCTTCAGAGGTCAAAATGTTTCAGGTATATAAAAAATTTTTTAGTAGTCTCAACTGATATCCCCAATACGTACTATATACCTGGTTACGACAAATAATCACGTTTATTAGGTTCTATATGGATATCGTAGAAAACATTAAAAAATATAAAATGTTATTTATTTTTCATTTTAAATTTTTTTTTTTTTTTTTTTTTTATTCTTTATTTTGTTGTGCAGGTGTTTACACATTGATTCAATGATGCCACAACAGCGTAAACTTTGACTTTGCATAAGAACAGTGGCATGTAAAACGTGGCACATTTTGTATTATTAAGAAGTTTAAACAAACAAACGTTACAAGTTGAAGCTAAATATTTTGTGAGTAGAATCGTTAAACAGATTAAGCATCATGTATTCAAGCTCGTTACACTTACTAGACATTATTCTTAAGATGAAATAGATTATAGTCATGTATATTATGTGGATAGGTCAGGCCTGGGTAGTTAGAGTGCTCATATCTGAGGTGAGTATTCATAGGTCAGCGAAGAGTCATCTAGCTTTCCCTGGAGTATATGTGGCAAGCTGGCTGAGCTACCTAACCCTAGCTGGCACGAACCATCGTTGTTCTGTTGAGCCTATGAGTAGGTTTGCTGTGTTCAACGATGTTTACATTTAGTGTGGGAGTCATTCTATGTAGTGGTGCATAGCAGTTAGTGGGGTGGTCAGTGCTGTGTGTAACGGACAGTCAAAAGGCAGTGCCTGCAGGATGTCGATAAAGTTTAACGGTAGGCTAACGGACCTGCCTGCTATGTGTGCTGTGGATAGTAGAGAAGTAGTAGCAGGGTTAACCGAGAGCTTGTCATGCTTTATAGTGCTACAGCCCTAGTTATTATCTATTAGAGAAAACAGTATCTTGGTATACAGGACCAACACAAGTTTTGTTATTAGGTGCATGTTAGGTACAAATTAAACGTGGGGAGGTATTGGGTAAAAAACTGCAAGTTAATACTCGCTTGTGTCCATTTGGGCCCCGGGGGCTGCCTTGTATGGGAGGTGCGTACCGCAGCCACCCAACGGGTCCGAGTCCGTGGGTCACGGTTCAAACCCTCCGGGGTCACCGAGCTGTACAGTCAACCCTTACCCGTACGAGGTTTACGTCCCTGGCTGGTCCGCTGAATGGTAGGGGCGAGCCCAGATGAGGAGCCGTCCCTGCTCCAGGTGTGTTGGCTTGCGGACATCGACCCCTCGGGTGTACGTGGTCTCGCAGATTTCAGGCTCATCCCCCATGTGGCCAAGGAGTGAGTTCCGTGGGGCTGCCGTGTGGGTCTCTTGCAGCGTCGGACCCGTCGGGCGAGGTACAGGTGAGGTGTGTTGTTCTCGTCGCTCTGCAGGCATTGCGGCCTCGTGAGGCCCTGTCTGTCTCTCTCCCTCCGTTTTCGGCAGATGGTTGCGGTCTTTCGTTGCCACCAGCGGCGGGCGGTCCGCCTGCGCATTGTGTGCAGTTTTAGCGGTGTTCTCCGGACAGCTTTAGGGCAGAGCGGGTTGCCTGCCAGATTAGCAGTGGCCTGGGTGTGTGGCGTGTTGAGCGCGGCTCGCCCTCCCGTCCACCCCTCCCTCGGCTCGTAGTTGGATGGGAATGTCTGCAATGCCATGCGTTGGTGCAGCTTTTCCCAAAAGCTTTCAAAGATTTTGTCTAGTCGTGTTAACGCTTCTGTCACATAGCTGTCACTCAGATGCTGAGGCTCTCGCACCGACGACCCGGGTGCCCCCGCCATTTAGTTTGACCTTGTGAGTCTCATGCTGGATTCTTGGTGGGCTGCTGGAGGCAGTGTAGCCGAATGTTTTAGGTCGGTGGGAACCGGGATAACCCCCTCCGGTCCATAGGGGGGGGAACGGGGTTCCACACTGGTGTGTGCAGCAAAGTGTGGTGGTCGGGGAGCGGCCGTCTCCCTCGCGCCATCCACGCTGGTAGGCCGAGGTAGTCGTTTAGTCGGGGTCGGTGAGTAACACGACATTTTCGGTACTCCCGTGTAGGTCTCCCGGTCTTCTGTCGTTTGGACAGCAAGATAAGCTTGTTCTCAGCCTTTATCAGTGCAGAATTTAGACGATTTAGTTTGGCAATGCTGGAGCTGCAGACATGTACGTCTGTTCGGCTCTGCAGTCAGGCCCCACCCCCCTCATTTTAAATTTTACACATGAAAAATAATATATTTGAAAGTGCAAAAATAAAAGTTTTTTTTACATCTAGAGTATGTGATGAAATATGACGTGTCACCTATTCTTGCCTAGAGTTTCTAATTCAGTTGGCGATGAATTTGATATATATTTATTTAAAAAAAAAATGTTATGTCCAATTGGCCAATCCAATGCACCCAATAGCATTGATTCTCTGACAGTAACTGCGCATGTGAACGTGACATCACAGTATGCCTTAAATCACCTTTTTTCATGATTGGGCCTTATTTTATTTTAATTAATGGCATTGGGAATTGTGAATTTTTATTTTGCCTTTTTTGGGGCTGAAGAACTAGAAGAAAGAAGACTTATGGTGATAAGTATAATTTTATTTTACAGGTTTTAGATTTTTTTGGCCACTTGCTCACTATTATTAGGTGGGTGGTAGGTAGGGACTTTATTTTAAGGGACCCCTAGACACTTGAAGTGTAGTGTTACTATTATTTTGACATTGTCCATCTCCCCTATTTTATAATTGAGTGCCCCCACCCGCTGGCAGGAAATTCCAACCCAGTCAACCGTTCTATTGAAATATTCCGTATTTACTTGAATCTAATTCGCCATTGAATCTAATGGGCACCTTAATTTGTGAAACCTGGAAGCTGAAAAATGTTTCTGCTAGCGAATGCAATGTACTGTACATTTGTACAAGAAGATGCTATTCTGCAACATTGTGCAATGAAAATGTTTATTGCCACTTACTGTAGTAACTGATGGTATTTCGATTTTAGTATTACAAGTTAACAATATTCTTTCTTAAGCAAATTACTTTATTACGTATAAACTGATAAAACTACACCAAACTCTCTTGCAGCTTGTCTGGTTCCATTTTTTTTAACAGAAATAATTACTTTTCGTTTGAATTTTACTTCATACAACATACTTCGCTGTTTCTCCTTAATTTTGGGGTAAATTTGATCACTCTTAATTTTATTATTTTTGTATTTTTTTTTAATAACAGTAGCTTCTTTTTATAGTAACTTTTTTTTTGGAATAGCCCCTTTAACTCAAATTGCTCCTCGTTAATCTTTTCCTATGATGGTCACTAAGCGAGGACCGCCCTCTTTCCTGGGCAAAATGAGAAATTCACTCTGGAATTCTGAAATTAGCTTCATCTGACTACTGTCAGCCATTCAGCGGCGCCCTTGCTTGGTTGCAATCTGCGCTTCCTAAATCTGAAAATTCAGCAGCTTAAAGGACCACTACAGGCACCCAGACCACTTCAGCTCAATGTAGTGGTCTGGGTGCCAGGTCCATCTAGGGTTAACCCTGCCTGCTGTAAACATAGCAATTTCAGAGAAATTTAACCCCTCAACCCCCCCCCCCACCCCCCAGAGTCAGAGTCTGGCTGTAGGGGGGGCCCTGAGGGTGGGGAACCTATTAACACTATAGTGTCAGGAACTGAGTTTGTTTTCCTGGCAATATAGTGGTCCTTTAATGATGCTTGGAGGGGGAGGGAACTTTGTTGCTGCAGGCAACTTTGGGGTTAAATCATTCAAGAGCGTGTAAATCCTTTGAGGTAGGGGCCACCTGGCACCATTACAACTTAATTTAGATGTTGTTATGGTGCCTGGGATGTTCCTTTAAAATTTTACTGCATATTCAAGATCAGGTCATACCCTGGATTTATAAAGGGGCAAAATAATTAAGGTTATTAAAATGAACGTGACAATGACATAGCTCTGTAACCATTTGATAAAATGGAGTAAGTCACTGATTATGGTACCTAGAGTGTAGAGCTATGCACGTTTTGGCTATTATTAGTTTGAATGACCACACAGCTCCCTTTACAAGAATGCATGTAAGTTTTAGCAACCAAACAACTGCTTAATTTACGTGCGTTTCTGAATTATTTACTTGGTGCTGCTAGTACATTGAAAGACACACATGTGCTATGTATATCGCATTCAGCAGAGAGCCAAACTTTATGTGAACTTGGTAATAGCAAGAAGGCCTCTGCTGAATGGAAGGAAAACAGGTTAATTGAAGTGTTTAACAAGAGATTCTCTTTTTTATTTGTTACTGTGGACAATGAAACAGATGTTTATTTCATAAAGGATTACATAGGGCTGGAATGATAACCTGCATCTTGTGGTTAAGTCCTTTAAATATTGTTTACATTCAAATATTGATAACATTGTACAAAATACCCACATATCATAATTTAAAACTAAAGCAATATTTTATTTTACATAGTTTATGTTCAAGTAAATGTGGCAATTGTACAATGATAGGCAACTTGCACTGTGGATGGGTTAACCCAGTGTTTGTATCCTATAATTGTAGCCCAAGGGTGGACGGTTATTGTGGAAATAAGCCATCTGCAATATCCAAATGGATGCATAGAGGCCAGAACAGTGGCGTACACACGATCCATGGGACCCCCGGTGCGAAAACTGATCCGTGGGCCCCCCCGGTGCTTACACTGTGCGGGCCGGGGCTGCAACACATGGTGGCGGGCACCAGGTCGCAGGACTTCAACTGCAGTATGTACGCCAGTGAATGCAGATACACATACACTTAAAGGACCACCACTGCTATGTTTCACTGTGGGTTAATCTAGCCTCTAGTAGCTGTCTCACTGACAGCCGCTAGAGGCGCTTCCGCGATTCTCACTGTGGAAATCACAGTGAGAAGATGCTGGACGTCCATAGGAAAGCATTGAGTAATGCTTTCCTATGGGCGGTTTGAATGCCTGCGCGGCTCTTGCCGCGCATGCGGAATTGGAGCTGAGAGGCAGATCGGGGTGGAGAAATCCCCAGCGCCAAGGGAGCCTGGCACAGGAGAAAGGTAAGTGGCTGAAGGAGTTTTAACCCCTTCAGCCTAGTGGGAGGGGGGGCCACAAGGGTGGGGGGGACCTAAGGACTATATAGTGCCAGGAGAACGAGTTTGTTTTCCTGGCACTATACTGGTCCTTTAATGACAAACATTCAGATACACATACAGACACACACTCATAGTGACAGACCCACATACACACTCACTGACAAACATATATACACTCTCACTAACAAACACACACACTCACTGACAGACACGCACACACTCTCACGAACAGACGCATAAACACTAGCTAACAGACACACACTCAGTGACAGACATACATACACACTCACAAAACACACTCTCACTGACAAACACACACAAAAACTAACACACTCCGTAACAGACACACACACAGTAACACACTCACTGATACATACACACACACACACACACACACACACACACACATATATATTTTTTTTTTATTTAATCCCCCTACCTTTGGGAGTGCTGAGGGGATTCCAGATTTCCCTGGGTTCCAGTGGGGCTGCTGGGCGGCCGGTCACTGCAGGCGGCGAGGGAGCCCTGATCCTCCTGTTCAGCTCCAACGTGCGCCGCTTAATGATGCCGGAGCCGGAGTGACGTCATATTCCGGCTCCGGCATCACTGCGGTGCGCGCGAGGGAGCTGGGCAGAGAGTGCTCAGGGGAGAATGCTCCCTCACACGCCCGCCCGCAGATTGATGCCATTGCCAGCCTCGTTGAGCCCTGAGGTGGCCAGCTCCTGGGCCCCCCAGGAGAAGAGACTGGCAAAATGTGACCATAGCCGCACTGGCATACATACCTGGGTCATGGGGCCCCCTGGAGGGCCGGGCCTGGTCGCAGCTGCGACTGCAGTATGTACGACAGTGGGCGAGAATCTGTTTGTTTGCTGCTGAAAGCTGAGGCTTTTATCAGACTATGAAAACAAGGGGATGGCATCCTAAATATACATTGAGGAGTGGTTATGGTGCTATGAGTTTCACTTATGTTAGAGGGACACTATAGATACCAGAACAACTACAGCTTATTGTATTTGTTCTTGTGAGTAGAATCATTCCCTTCAGACTTTTTGCAGTAAGAAAATGCAGTGTTTACATTACAGCCTAGTGATAACTCCAGTGGCCACTCCTCAGATGGATACAAGAGGTGCTTCCTGTGGCAGTGCTGCACACTGGGCAGTACTGCAATTCAGTGTCTCCATCCTCTGCATAGAGACACTGAGCTTTCCTCATAGATATACATTGATTCAATGTATCCAGGCCCGGACTGGCCATCGGGCACACCGGGCAAATGCCCGGTGGGCCGCGATGTCCGTGGGGCCGAGGCCGGCAGGGGAAGTCCCAGGATCTCCCCTGCCGGTCTATGCAGGGCCGGCGCTATCCGAGCGCCGGCCCTGCTGTTTTCAATGATGGGCCGGTGGGCCCACATAGAGAATATTCCGGCCGCCAGCGGGGAGAGAGGGAGGGAGCCAGGAGAGGACCCGGCGGAGCTCTATCTTGCAGCTCCGCCGGGTTCCTCTCGCGAGATCCGGAGCGTTGCCATGGCAACGACCGGATCTCGCGAGAGTGAACTCTAGCCCGCAGGCTAGAGTTAACTCATCCACTGGACCACCAGGGATAGTGCCTGAACCCCCCTCCCAGGTACCACCATGCCGTTCCCCCCCTCCCAGGCTAAAGGTAAGAAGGGAGGGGGGGACATACATTACTTTTTTTTTGGTTTTATCTACCCCCCCAAACACACACAATCCCTTCTAACATGTATACACACCACTCTCACACCCATCATCCACATCACTCTCACACTCAGCACTCTCACACCCATCATCCACAGCACTCTCACACCCATCATCCACAGCACTCTCACACTCAGCACTCCCACACTCAGCACTCCCACACTCAGCACTCCCACACTCAGCACTCCCACACCCATCATCCACAGCACTCTCACACAGGGCACTCTCACACACACATCACACACAGCACTCTCACACACATCACACACAGCACTCTCACACACATCACACACAGCACTCTCACACACATCACACACACACACATCATACACATCACACACACACACATCATACACAGCACTCTCACACACATCATACACAGCACCCACACACACACATCATACACAGCACCCTCACACACAAATCACCCACAGCACCCTCACACACAAATCACCCACAGCACCCTCACACACATCACACAGCACCCTCACACAAATCAATCACACACAGCGCCCACACACACAGCACCCACCGCACCCTCACACACATCACACCTCACACACACATACTGCACCCCTCACATACACACATACCCCCCCCGACACACTGCACCACACACATACACAATACTTCCAAACATATTTATATAATATTCACACACACACACACACACACACACTCTATAGCCTGTATGCACACTTTTGCTACATCCCCTGTACACACATTATCTACAGCTCCTAGCCACATATGCATTACATTACACCACAAACACAACACAACTAAAACCGACCTTATAACACAATACCATACCACAATCAGGCTCCAAACACATGCACAATACTCTTTCCTGGCATTTTTGTCTCCTGGTATCCATTTATAGAGACACCAGAAACAAGTTGCAAGGAAAGACAGTGCAAGCATGTTATTAAATTTGCTTGCGCTGTGCAGAACAAATACAGGGCTTTTTTCTCATGCTAGAACTCTTCAGCAGAGCTCTGCGCATGGTCTGCCCTGGAAGAGCATTGAACCAAAATGCTCACTTTGAGAGGGGGCGTGTTTGTCATTAATGATGACAAAACACACTCTCTCTGCCCCGCCCCCTTCTTAGTGGGCCGCTGTGATAAAAAAATGCCCGGGCCGAATTTTTCTCCCAGTCCGGCGCTGAATGTATCTATATGAGGAGATGCTGATTGGCCAGGGCTGTGTTTGATTTGTGCTGGCTCTGACCCAGATCTGCCTCCTTGACAGTCTATGGGAAAGCATTCTGATTGATTGGCTCAGAACACATCTTCTGATGATTTCAGCCAAGCAGGCAGATCAGGGGCAGAGCCAGACTACAATAAAGGAAAAATGTTGCTATATTTAGGAGAGCAGGGGGGGCTAGATGGTGTTTTTTTTTTAAATTCTTTATTTTATTTGTGCATAGCGTGACAACAGCCGTGCAGCGCCACAACAGCAGCTACAAGCGTTTTCAAGGCATTACATGTAACAGTTTAAACAGCACATGGTTTGCACAACATGAAAATAACAGGCTATGTGAAAGCAGTAGTTTGCGCCAGACATATCTGGCTAAATGCTCATCTGACAAAGACAGTTACGCTTAAGGTGATGGTAGGGTCTACAGCATTGCCCTCTCAATGCTGCTGCGTGTGACCAGGGCCGGCCTTAGGCATTTAGACGCCCTGTGCGAAAAATCTTCACAGCGCCCCCCCCCCCCCATCATCCATGTATGCTGTAATGTTTGTGTTGTCTGTGTATGTGATAGTAGGTGTGATGACTGTGTGTGATATGTATGCTATGTGTGATATTTGTAATGGGTGTATTAACAGTGTGTGATATGCGTGTATTGGTTGTATGTGACACACACACACACACACAGAGTCAGACGGCCATACACACACACAGGAAGACATCCACACACACAGGCATACAGTCTCACACACACACACACACACAGACACACACAGGCAGACAGTCAGTCATACACACAGACACACACAGAGGCAGACAGTAATACACACAGACACACACAGTCATACACACAGACACACACAGAGGCAGACAGTCATACACACACACACACACACACACGCAGACAGTCATATACACAGACACACACAGGCAGACAGTCATACACACACACAGACAGTAATACACACAAACACACACACACAGGCAGACAGTCATACATACAGACACACAGAGGCAGACAGTCATACACACAGACACGGACAGTAATACACACACACAGGCAGACAGTCATACACACAGACACAGACAGTAATACACACACACAGGCAGACAGTCATACACACAGACACAGACAGTAATACACACACACAGGCAGACAGTCATACACACAGACACACAGAGGCAGACAGTCATACACACAGAGGCAGACAGTCATACACACAGAGGCAGACAGTCATACACACAGAGGCAGACAGTCATACACACAGAGGCAGACAGTCATACACACAGAGGCAGACAGTCATACACACAGAGGCAGACAGTCATACACACAGAGGCAGACAGTCATACATACAGACACACAGAGGCAGACAGTCATATACACAGACACACAGAGGCAGACAGTCACACACACACACACACAGACACACAGAGGCAGACAGTCATATACACACACACAGACAGTAATACACACAGGCAGAGAGTCACACTCACATGACAAGCACACAGTTACCTGTGGAGTTCATTGTGGAGGCAGTGCAGCTCCTGGTGACTGTTTGGTGGGGAAGCAGGGACTCCTTCCTGCTTCCCCTACAGCAGTTTTCTGGCGCTTTTAGCTCCGCCCCCGCCGCACGGTAAGCTCCGCCCCCGCTGCAAATAAAAAAAAAAAAAAATTTTTTTTTTTTTTTAAATCCCGGCCGGCTGTGCGGACGCACGGCGCCCCCTGCTCCATGGCGCCCTGTGCGGCCGCACAGCTCGCACACCCCTAAGGCCGGCCCTGCGTGTGACTAGCATGTGTGGCAACACCACCGATAAAGAGAAAAAACAGAGAGTCAAATATGTATTTTGTCAAGCTGGTCTGGAAGCTGTAGTGTACCACGGGTTCCAGGGTGCATTCTGAAGTACACGGTGCCGGTTCCTCGGTCTGTCAGGAGCTTGTGTTCTGCCGGTACAGTGTAGGTGGCTGTGGCAGGCGCTTGTTACGTGTTTCTGCCCTGTGTTGCTGGATATGGCAATGCCGGTGTGGATGCCAGGCGTGCGCTCCCAAATGTGTCTAGGTGCCATGTCTCTCTGCCCTCCCCCCCCCCCTTTTTTTAACCCTGCACTGCTGTTTAATTTATTGCAGGCCTGCAATGTTTTCTTTGCAAGGTTAACCTGCCTTTAATTGCTTTCAATATGCTATTAATTAGGTGTTCTTAGACCATCTGAATGGTGCAGAGCAGCGTTTTGCCACCCAAGCGCACAAGTCATCATAATGCTTTTATATGGGAAATCTTTGGATTGGCTGAGATCAACAACATTAATGATCTCAGCTAATTCAATGCTTTCCCATTCTCTGAAAAGGCAGTGTTTACATGGAAATGCCTGCAGGGACATACTACATGGAATAAAGATGAGTTTTTCTCCTATTTAAAAGGGGGTAAAGGCGGGTCAATACACATGTATTCTCGACCATATAGTGTTCCTTTTAATAGCCATCACAAAAAATAAAACTGCCACACAAAAGTATATATTTATATAAAGTAGAAATCACAGGCTATTTAACAAAGGGTATTTTGACACTTATTTTATAGCAATTTAACTGCTAATATCTCCTAAATTATGGAGTATTTTGTTACTTTTAACATACACACATGTAACAAGGTTTTTTTTTTAGATGTATTTTTTTAATGTGTATTTTGAAACCTGATGTGTGCTGCTACTGTGCAAAATCCCATAATGTGTTCAGCTACATCTTCTAAGTACGATACCCCCAATGTATGCCCTTGCCACTATCCTGTGAAGCTATAGTGTCATATATGAGACTAAAAATGGCACCTGCTGACAGAACAGAGCCCCAAGTATACATTGATACCTTGGCTGTATGTGTGAGTATGGATTTAAATCTGCTCACACTACAATCTAGTTATAGGTATTTAAATGCCTGTTTAAAGAGCAGCAATGCAAACAGCTAATCAAAAACTCTAGGTCCACTAAAACTGGCCCCAGCTGACAGAGGGGAGCCCAAGGTATCAATTGATACCTGGGACTACTTGGTGTGAGCAGGGATTTAAAGGGACACTGTAGTCACCTAAACAACTTTAGCTTAATGAAGCTGTTTCAGTGTACAGATCATGCCTCTCAGGTTTCTGTGCTCAATTCTCTGCCATTTAGGAGTTAAATAACTTTGTTTCTGTTTATGCAGCCCTTATCACACCTCCCCTGGCTCTGATTGACACAGCCTGCATAAAAAAAAACTGGTTTCACTTTCAATCAGATGTAATTTACCTCAAACAATTTTATCTCTTGCTCTGTAAATTTTACTTTAATCACACACAGGAGGCTCCTGCAGGGTCTAGCATGCTATTAACATAGCAGGGGAAAAGAAAATCTAAATTAAACAGAACTTGCAATAAAGGAAGGATAAATTATAGATGACTCTTTACAGGAAGTGTTTAGGGAGGCTGTGCAAGTCACATGCAGGGAGGTGTTACTAGGGTTCATAAACAAAGTGATTTAACTCCTAAATGGCAGAGAATTGAGCAGTGAGACTGCAGGGGCATGATCTATACACCAAAACTGCTTCATTATGCTAAAGTTGTTTTGGTGACTATAGTGTCCCTTTAACCCTGCTCACACCATATGTGTAGGTGGCATACACCATGGTATACTAATTCAACGCGCTACCTGCAAAGATGCTCCCGTTGTGCTGAACGCTCCTGGAGGAAGTCTCGTACCCAATCAGACTTTCTCCATTATAGATTCATATTGTGTTCATACAGTGCAGCCCTTGCCCTTGCCAAACAGTCCTATTTTTCCTCTCTCATTAGTTCATGTTCCCGCAACCCCAGGCGTCTCTTTGACACCTTTAATTCTCTTCTTCGCCCTGCTGTGGCCACCCCCAAAACTAACCTTACTTCTGATAACTTTGCATGTTACTTCACTGACAAGATTGAACAGCTAAGGAAAGAATTCTCCCCTCCTTGCCTTTCTGTTTCTCAATCACACATAGATCATGCATTTCCTACCCTTCAGACATTCTCCCCAGCTACTGACCAAGAGGTGGCTGCTCTTCTTTGCTCCTCTCGCCCCACCACTTGCCCACTCGATCCTGTCCCATCTCACCTTATCAGATCTCTCTCCACTTGTCTCGTGCCTTCTCTAACACACATCTTCAACTGCTCGCTCTCTTCTGGCATCGTCCCTGCTGACCTTAAACATGCCACTGTAGTACCTATACTAAAAAAACCATCCCTCGACTCATCCACCCTCTCTAACTACCGTCCCATATCCCTGCTCCCTTTTTCCTCAAAGCTTCTGGAAAGGCTTGTCTTTACCCGTGTGTCTCATTTCCTCAATTCCAACTCTCTCCTTGACCCCCTTCAATCTGGCTTCCGCCCTCTCCACTCTACAGAGACTGCCCTTATCAAAGTCACTAACTACCTAATCGCAGCTAAATCCAAAGGCCACTACTCCATACTAATTCTTCTTGACCTCTCAGCGGCCTTTGACACCGTTGATCATGCTCTCCTTCTTCAAACTCTTCAATCGCTTGGTCTCTGTGACTCTGTCCTCTCGTGGTTTTCCTCTTATCTCTCCCAACGCTCATTCAGTGTCTCCTTTTCTAATGATACCTCCTCCCCTTGCCCTGTCTCAGTTGGCGTTCCCCAAGGCTCCGTCCTTGGTCCCCTTCTATTTTCTCTTTATACTGCCTCTCTTGGCAAACTTATTACCTCTTTTGGATTCCACTACCACCTGTACGCTGATGACACCCAGCTATATCTCTCCTCCCCGGACCTCTCCCCTGCCGTCCTGCAACATGTCACTGCTTGCCTTTCTTCCATCTCTGACTGGATGTCCTCCCGCTTTCTGAAACTCAATCTCTCAAAAACTGAGCTCCTTGTCTTTCCTCCTCCTAATACTGATCCTCCTCTTTCACTCTCCCTTCAAGTTTGTGGTACCAACATCAGTCCATCCTTGCAAGCGCGCTGTCTTGGCGTCATACTTGACTCTGGTCTCACCTTTGAGCCTCACATCCAGCATGTTGCCAAATCCTGTAGATTCCATCTTAAAAACATAGCCCGCATCCGCCCCTTTCTTGCACCAGATACTACCAAGGAGCTTGTCCATGCTCTGGTAATCTCCCGCATGGATTACTGTAACCCTCTCCTGATTGGTCTTCCCAAAAGCCGTACTGCACCCCTACAGTCCGTAATGAACGCTGCTGCTAGACTGATTTTCCTCTCTAGTTGTTTCTCTCACACCTCACCCCTCTGCCAGTCCTTACATTGGCTTCCTGTATGCTATAGGAGTCAATTCAAGGTTCTAACTCACACCTATAAAGCACTGAACAACTCTAGCCCCTCTTATATCTCCTCACAGATCCATAGGTATGTCCCTTCTCGGTCTCTCCGCTCTGCCCGTGACCACCTCCTGTCCGTTGTCCGCACTCGTACGGCCAACTCGCGCTTGCAGGACTTCTCGCGGGCGGCTCCCTTCCTATGGAATAGCCTGCCTACCGCCATCAGACTCTCCCCTAGTCTTGCATCTTTTAAGAAGTGCCTTAAAACCCATCTCTTTAGGAAAGCATATGGCCTCCAAGACTAACCCTTACCTCACATACCTGTCTCTTGCCCTCTCCTAAAGGGCAGTCCACCTTATTTGATTGCAAATTCCTGTCCTAATGTGTTTTACACCCACCTCCTATAGAATGTAAGCTCGATCGAGCAGGGTCCTCTTCAACCTATTGTTCCTGTAAGTTTATTTGTAATTGTCCTATCTATAGTTAAATCCCTTCTCATAATATTGTAAAGCGCCACGGAATCTGTTGGCGCTATATAAATTGCTATAATAATAATAAAATAATAGGTGTTCTATGTCGCTCTTGAGGCATTTTAAGCCCACTTTATGTAGGATGTTATAGATCACCCTAATGGTGTGAAGAGGTTAAGATTCATTACATTTTGAATTGCTCAAATTCACTTTACTGTGTAGCTGGTTTGTTCCTTTCTTTTCATTTCCTTCTAATTTTCTTAATTCAATTTAATTGTGTGTCAGAACTCTAATTCAAAGTTGCTTATTTTTACAGCAGATGATTTAAAAAAAAAAAAAAATTATTCACAAAGTGTGAATGTCTTTCCATTTTTATTTTGTGTATATATATAAGCTTGCTTTTATCCTCAGTCTTCGAGGTTTGAAGCAGATGTTAGGTAAGCTATCCTTTACAAATTATATTGAAAATTGGATTTTCAAAAGTATATGCAATAGCATCTGGTGTCTTTTTTTTTTTTTTTTTTTTTTTTTTTTTTTTTTTTTGATCAGAAGGTGGCCTGCTTCAGGCAAAAATGACACACGCAGACCTAAGCTCTAGGCATTCCATGCTGCTTTATGTATGCGTGCAATTTGCATATAATGAGGCAACATATTATCCGATTGAACAGGATTTGCATAGTGCATGCATATTTTAAGATGCCCTCGCCACTTTGCAGAACACCAGGCTTTGTTTTGTCCCCTGAGGACTATCCTCTGGCATGTGCCATACATCTGCCAGTATAGCAGTAGCTGATAAGAAGTGATACAGTTGGATTACTTAAACTTAATATTGCTCATGTGATATTAAAGCTAAATTTCTTTATTTCCTTTTTAGTCTTTTGCTTTCAGAAACTTTCTAGCCCGTCTCTCTAATGATATTAGTTAGTTGGCAGCCAGCATTGCTTTCTGACATTTAAATTTAATGCAGCTAAAGTAGGACATCATCCTATAACACTCCAAAGGATGCTGTGTATTCATTGTCCTATGTATGCTGTCAACAGACAATGACTGCAATAGTGCTTGCCAAAGGATTGCAAGACACTAGAGGATATATATTTAGAAATAATCACTGGTTTGGGTCACCCTCTGTGAAGCTGTTATCTTCCCCTCTGATGGAGCGGCTAGGCATAATAATTTTTTCAAATTTATTTAGTTTTGTTAAACTTCTTATACATTCTTGCAAAATAAAATATGCTTTCCTAGACAGGTTTTTCAGTGTACAATATTCACACATGTGACAGATCTATAATGCAGATTTGTAGGTTTTAGACTAGTATAGTATGTGCTACCGAGACATGGATATCTGTCCTTCATTTTAGGTTTTATGGTTTTAGGATTTAGAACTCTGAGATGCAAAAGTATCCCAGACCCCATAACACAAACACCACTTTTATTTAAACATCAAGAACCATGCCAGCATTAATTGTTTACCATTCTGTAACAAGCAGATTGCATGTTGGCATTGATTGGATACACCCTTTTCAGAAAAAGATTATTTTGCTGGAGTGATATTTTATATTCAATGTTTTAAAAATATTTTTTTTTATATTCCCTCATCTGTCCTCATTGAGGGAGTTCTTACAGGCTTGCCAGGTTTGTAAAATCTTTTTTGTACTAGAGTGATATTTATTAAGTGGACAAGGAAGGAAAAATTTACAATTGCTTGACTGTTTGTTACGATACTTCAGTGTGCTCAAATGTTTGCATACTCAGAATAGGCAGAAATTGTGAAAAATTGCATTTATTTTGAAAATATGACATGCAACAAAAATTTATTTTATTGAAGGATAGTGATCATATGAAGCCATTTATTATCACATTGTTGTTTGACTCCTTTTTAAATCCTGATGATAACAGAAATCACCCAAATGGCCCTCATCAAAACTTTACATACCCTTGAATGTTTGTCCTTTTTTTTTTTTGTCAATCTTTCTTTTATTGAAACATATCAGATTGGGTACAAAATAGAGAGAGGGGAATGCAATATCTGGTACATTACAGGGTGAATACAGCGGTAGCTTAAACAGTTACATTTCCTGATAAAGGATGCTTCATTTTTTCTTTTTTAGTGTTAACAAAAACGTGTTGCTGTTAGCAGTAGTGCCCATCCTGATATATAGTTAGAGGGTGACAGTAGATTATGCAAAACTGGGGCACATAGCTAATGAGTAAAAATCAAGGTCGTATTAGTTATATTAACAGTATGAAATGCCATATACGAAACAGCAAATAAAGTAAACGATCGCGTTTCAACGCGTATTATGCTTGATGTTGCTTAAAATATGCTTATAATACTCTTGTAGTTTGCTTGATATCTAGTAAAACGTTCTATTAGTTGCGTTGTAAGTGCCTAGCTGTATTATAACAATCAGCAACGTAGAATGACATTGCAAAACTTGAAATACACATATATGTTACAGAGTATAAGTTGCGGACAGCAAGGGCACCAATAGGTTAAATCTCGCTTGTATCCCAGCTAGTCTGGGGATAGTGAGTCTTGTGTTAGGTCTGCTTGACTAAAAGATTAAACATAGCTCGTGGAGCCTAGCTTTTAAGTAGCTTATTTAGTATGAGTGCACTAACGTAAGGAAATTTAAGAAAAATACAATTAAAAATAAAGAGGAACATAAGAGTATAACATTCGCTGAGAGCTAGACTAGTCTAAGCATAGGTAGTCTATGGATTACGGATTATACATATGGTTATGACTATTTTAAGTGCTTCATCTGGCTGGCTTACAAATGTCCCGTAATATGGAGCTAGCAGCCGCTAAGCTCTCTTTAAGTCCCATGTTCAGGCAGATGCAGCTTGATGGCCCCTTATCAGCACTCAGCCGATTCCTGTGTTTAGTCTCTTCGCGACCCGCTCCGGTCGGTCTGCGATGGGGGCTTGGCGGTCGCCCTGAGGACAACGGTGGGATAACTGCCGTTGTAGGACGCTGTCCTCCCTTCCTTTCGTGGAGGCTTTCCGCCAATGTCTGTCGCTGGCTTGAGTCTGGAGTGCTCGGAACAACATCTGTGGGGACGCCTGTCGCTGGTGGACGCTTTCCGTCGCTGCTGAGTGGTGAGTGGGCTCGGTGGTCCCGGTTTGGTGCGTGCGAGACTGTGTAACAGGATTTGATGTTTTTTTCTCCGCTTCCCGCCACTTTGTCTCCCGGCTCCATCTCTGGCTGGAGGTCAGCCTGGAGGCCCGTGTTGCGTTGCTGCTCAGGCGCCGCCGTGTAGATGGCCGAATCCATGCCGCTGCTGCCTTCATGGCTAGGTAGAGGGACTGTCCCTTGTTGTGGAGCTTTGTCCGTAGGCTGTGGCATAGTCGGGCAAAAAACTCCTGGGTGTGCTTGGGTGGCTGAATGAGGGTGCCTCGTGGCGTCGGGCGCGCCATTGCCGCCATTTTGTTTTCGCTTTCGGTAACTCTGTGGGGTGCAATCATATTTGCTTGGTTGAAATGCTTTGTGGGGGTAACCGTGATATCCCCCACCGGTCTGGAGGGGTGGGTAGCAGGGCTGTAGTCAGCGCTCGTTTGTCGGGAATCGCGCCAGGGGGTCGGCCGTCTCCCCCAGGCCTCAGTCTCCGCTCGTAGGTAGGCCGCGTGGCCGGTCCGTGTGCCCTTTGTTTGCCGTGGTACATGACGGGTATCAGTATGCTCCCCATGCAGTCCTGCTCCGTTTGTGGGGCTTTGTGTACCGCTAACATGGGTAGGTTTTGCAGGATTCACTGTTGTTCACTCGCTGATGCAGGAGCTCTCAGGAGACACGTCCGGCCATGTTGGCTGTCAGGCCCCGCCCCTCTGAATGTTTGTCCTTGTTACAGACACACAAGGTGACACACAGGTTTAAATGGTAATTAAATATTGCTTTCCCACACCTTTTTTGGCTTTTAAAAATTGTAATTAGCGTCTGTGTATAAATAGTCAATGAGTTTTTTAGCTCTCACGTGGGTACACTGAGCAGGCTAGATATTGAGCCATGGGGAGCAGAAAAGAACTGTCAAAAGACCTGCGTAACAAGGTACTGGAACTTTATAAAGGATATAAAAAGATCTCCAAAGCTTTGAACATGCCAGTCAGTACTGTTCAATCACTTATTAAGAAGTAGAAAATTCAGGGATCTCTTGATACCAAGCCAAGGTCAGGTAGACCAAGAAAGATTTCAGCCACAACTTCCAGAAGAATTGTTCTAGATACAAAGAAATATTCCACAGGTAACCTCAGGAAAAATGTAGTTGTTTCAAGAAGCACAATACAAGGATACTTGAACAAAAATTAGCTTCATGACCGGGCTGCTAGAAAGAAGCCTTTACTGCACCAATGCCACAAAAATGCCTGGTTACAATATGCCAGACAACACTTTGACATACTTACAGCTTTTGGCACACTGTAATTTGGAGTGACAAGACCAAAATAGAGCTTTATGGTCACAACTAGAAGTGCTATGTTTGGAGAGGGGTCAACAAGGCCTATAGTGAAAAGAATGCATCTCCACTATGAAGCATGGTGGTGGCTAAATGGTGTTTTAAGGGGGATGAGCTCTAAAGACAAGATGAATGCAGCATGTTATCAGAAAATACTGGTAGACAATTTGCATTCTTTTGCACGGAGGCTACGCATGGATTGCTCTTGCACTTTCCAGCATGACAATGACTCTATGCATAAGACCAAGTTGACCCTCCAGTGGTTACAGCAGAAAAAGATGGAGTAGCCATCACAGTCGCCTGACCTTTATATCATCAAGCCACTCGGGAGAGATCTCAAACGTGTGGTTCATGCAAGACGACCAAAAACTTTGCATGACCTGGAGGCTTTTTGCCCAAATGAATGGGCAGCTATATCTGAAGAATTAGGGGTCTCATGGACCACTATTACAAAAGATTGCACACTGTCATAGATGCTAAAGGGGGCATAACAGACTTTTGAACATGGATTATTATTTTTTTTCCTGCCATGTTTTGTTTTATGATTGTGCACTCTGTTATAACCTACAGTGGAATATGAATCTCATAAGAAATATTAGAAATGTGTTTTGCCTGCTTACTCATGTTTTCTTTAAAAATGGTACATATATGACCAATTCTCCAAGGGTATGCAAATGTTTGAGAAGAACTGTATATTGCAGAACAGTTCTGTGTTGGATGGAGATTGTTTAGCGGATGTGTGAGATTTTCATGCCGATAATGTATGTCACATGCAATTTGTTGATGGTGAATGTGATGTGTACTGTCTGATTGCTTTATGCCATGTGTTATGTTGACATTTTGTGTGATGATGTTGTATCTAATGTGGATGCCCGATGAGCTACACATGGCATATGCATTGTCATGTTATGAAACATGGCTCCTGAATTTGTGTGCTTGCTTGTACACCCAGACAGCCTTTTAACAAATGCTTATTTCAGCCATGTATTCTATTGACTTTCTTTCCTGCCTTTATAATGTATTTGCTTATTTTTCATACATTGGAAAAAATAAAAAAATGTCTTTCTTGCATCAGCAGCTATGCACGTGTTTCTGTATGCATCTTTTGTCTCTTGCATCTCTTATTTTAAGTTCACAGTATTCACTAGTTTGCTAATCTTCATTTTGTCTCCTAGTAATTTGGATTCTTGCTCTTTACTTTAGCTAAGAGATTAGTGATGTCCCGAACGGTTTGCTGGCGAATAGTTCCTGGCGAACATCGCTTGTTAGCATTCACCATGGATGGCGAACATATTCGCTGTTCGGTCCGCCCCCTATTTGTCATCATTGAGTAAACTTTGACCCTGTACCTCACAGTCAGCAGACACATTCCAATCAATCAGCAGCAGACCCTCTCTCCCAGACCCTCCCACCTCCTGGACAGCATCCATTTTACATTCATTGTGAAGCTGCATTCTTAGTGAGAGGAGGGACATTGTAGCTGCTGCTGATTTGATTGGGAAATTGATAGCTAGGCTAGTGTATTCAGTGTCCACTACAGTCCTGAAGGACTCATCTGATCTCTGCTGTAAGGACAGCACCCCAAAAAGCCCTTTTTAGGGCTAGAACATCAGTCTGCTTTTTTTTCTGTGTAATGTAATTGCAGTTGCCTGCCTGCCAGCCTGTGTGTCAGGCTCACAACATATGCTGTGCCCACTTGCCCAGTGCCACCACTCACTCACTGGTGTCACAATAGCTTGCATTTAAAAAAAACAAAAAACTTTTTGGACTGTAATATAATAGCAGTCAGTTTCCTTCACGAGTGTGCGTTTCAGGGCCTGCCCAGTGCCACCACTCACTCACTGGTGTCACAATAGCTTGCATTTAATAAAAACTAAACTTTTTGGATAATAATAGCAGTCAGTTTCCTTTCACGAGTGTGCGTTTCAGGGCCTGCCAGGGCACAGTGTCACACCAGTGCAACTCATATCTGGTGTAACAGTAGTGTAAATTTAAAAAAAAATAAAAATAAAATTTTGACTGTAATAGATTGAATAGCAGTTGTCTGCCAGCGTGTGTGTCAGGCTCACAGCGTATACTGTGCCCACTTGCCCAGTGCCACCACTCATACCTGGTGTCCTAATAGCTTGCATTTAAAAAAAAACAAAAAAAAACTTTTTTGACTGTAATATAATAGCAGTCAGTTTCCTTCATGAGTGTGTGTTTCAGGGCCTGCCCAGTGCCACCACTCACTCACTGGTGTCCCAATAGCTTGCATTTAAAAAAAAAACTTTTTGGACTGTAATATAAAATGACAGTCTTCTAATTCTCCTAGCAGAGCAGTAGACCGTCTCCAACTTCTTGTAGTTGCAGTGCATTAGCCTTCCCCTGTTATTATCTCACTGTCCCAGCAATAATAGACCATATAAACAGGTAGGAACACACTTTCTTTATAGCAGACTCAGAGAACATGGCTTCTCCCCTGTCCTCTTCTTCCTGCTATCCTAGCCCCTCCTCCCCACAAGACAGGGCAAAGGGCAAAGTTCAATATCTCAAAACTTAAAGTAAAAACAGTAAAATATAGCAGTCTGTTACATCCTCCCCTCTGTAGAATCCTTGCCTTCCACTGGCAAGAGCAGTCCATCTGGTTTATAACCGTTTAACAAGATGGTACAATACAATCTAATACAGGGAAATTCTATCACTCAATATTTCAGTCAAAGTATGCAATACATTGATTAACTTAGTGCACGTGTGGGGGTTCTGAGAATATGTGGGCTCCCCAATGTTGTCATAGGTCAAGAATCTCGGGGCCCTCCGATTTCTTTTGCCTCTACCTAGGTTGCTCGGTGGTTGTCCACTAATTTCTTCATTACAGAGTCTTTCGCCCACACCATTGGGAAGGGATCTGGTAGACAGAGGTCCAGATCCTCGTATAGAGTTAGAGTCCCTAACTGGTGAATGAGGAACAAAGCTGGGACTTTCAGGATTCAATCCAGATGAGGGGGAAGAAGGAGAAGGAGCAGAGGTAGAAGGGACCAACTGTGTTTCTGGCGCTGTCCGCCAGTCTCTGTCAGGGCTGGAACCTGTAGCTTCTTCTTTATCATTAGTTGGTGAAGTCCCGCTGGGACCTTCTCCAGGGTTGTCTTCTGATAGGGGACATAACAGGGATTAAACTGATAGGAATAGTACTACTTAACACACCTTATAATAACGCAGAGAGAGGCAACGCAAAGAGAGAAGAGTCTGAAGAAGAGGAGTCAGAGGAGGAAGGTGGCTTTGAGGAGGTGGAAGACCAAACACAGCAGGCGTCCCAGGGGGCTTGTTGTCACCTTTCGGGGACCGTTGGTGTTGTACGTGGCTGGGTGGAGGAAGAGACCTTCAATGACATCAGTGAGGACAAGGAACGGGACATGGCTAGCTTGGTATTCAACCTTGTGCAAATGGGGAGTTTGCGGTTGTGCAAATGGACTGTTTGCGGTTGTTTGCGGTGCGTTAAATGGGGAGTTTGGTCTGTCACTGTGAAGCGGGCGTAACCCTTACACTACCTGATCGATACAACATCATACCTGATGTTTTAAAGCAGGTTATTCCAAACAATTTATTAATGTTAGGTGATTTATGCCCTTTATGGATTAAAACCAGACTCTGCATCAACTATGTAATTTTCCATGGGAGTTTTGCCATGGATCCCCCTCCGGCATGCCACAGTCCAGGTGTTAGTCCCCTTGAAACAACTTTTCCATCACTATTGTGGCCAGAAAGAGTCCCTGCCTATTGAAGTCTATGGCGGTTCGCCCGTTCGCGAACATTTGCGGAAGTTCCCGTTCACGAACCGAAAATTTTATGTTCGCGACATCACTATAAGAGATGTTTAATGTATCTATTTATTGGCTGTCATTGACATGCATCAGATACAGTTGCTATCCATTTTAGTGTACTTTTCTAATAGATCCTACTTTCGTTTACAACATAGCTGGGATAGCCAGGTATGTCAGTTACATTATTATTTTTTTCCTGCGGCATGTTTCACTTCTACATACCACAAAGTACCACAAAGTGAAAGTGCTGCTCTAGCAATAATGTAGCAATAATACAGCATGCTTCTTCTTTGATTAATGATTGATTTATTTCCTACTTTCAGAATTTGAAGTCTACATACTGCAGGGCACAGCTTTTCATGAGCTTTCAACCAGCATGTATAATTGATCTGTGTCTAGGACAGACAAACCTAAGACTAGCTAAATTATATTTATAGCTTTTTTTGTTTTTTCCTTGGTCCTTGCCACCCAGTAAGAAACAAAAAGCAGAAGCAACATTGCAGCCTACACATTTATAATTTGGTACATAGCAAGAAATCGTGATCAGTTTGCTATGCTGGCATTTACATACTTTTATACGGGTTCTTGTCGTTTCCCCACCCCTTGTATTTTTTTTTTTTTTATGTAAACTGACTGCAGTTAAAATAGTTTAAAAGTCTAAGCTTTGTATTAATTGTCACTAAGAAAATAAATTAAAAGGTACAAGATGTGCTCTTTATTGAGCTGGGAATCTGGTCTATAAATTTGCGCTAACCATAACTTTCTCTTTTGAACCAAGCGATTTGTTGTAAACTACTACTGTCAGAGAACATGCAAATTGTTAAATGACATTAAAACAGAGCTTTCTGTGATGCATGTGTGTGCATTCACTTACGATTTGCTGATTAGTGCTAAATAGTGATTTTGTTATCGTTAAATGTGTTTGTGGATAGCAATATTGTTACTTAACTTGGTTATTGTGTGAAGTTTATTATATCATTTGACAGATGCTAAAGGAAACTGCAGTTATTAGACTGGCACAATAGATGGCAGTATTGCCTTTGCAACATCTTTCTGTCAGAATGACTCTCTCATCTTTATTTAAAATTGTCATCTACACACCTCAAAAAGCATGCCATCATTACAATCATCCTAAATCGAGAAAGCCAGAAATAAACTATACATTTTTGCATCATTGCTTTAGTGTTCTTACTATTTTCAGTTTATTTATTTCTGTACAAGACAGCGGAGAGATGCTAATGGCACCAGGCAAAATTCACTTGGAAGCATTACTTACTGTTATTGCTCCCTTTTAGACAATCGGCACTCTCTAATTTAAAATGTTAGTATGCTTTATTGATGGTTTTGTAAATGTTAAACCTGTGAGGTAAGGTTGCTTAATTTTTCACTTACTAATTTTTTCATGTAATATCTTCTTTTTCATTGTGGAATTGTTCCCTATGCTCAGGGCATGTTGAATACATTTACGTAAAGGGATGCTATAGTGTATAATTTCATTAACTATGATTAACCATTTGCATGCACATCATTCAGCATTCCAAGGGTTAAACTATATGAATTAAAAGCATTCCCACATTTTGAGATGTTTATTTCGTGTACCTTTTTAGTGTACAAATATCGCGTTTTCTTTGTTGATTGTCCATTTGACTATCTGTTTCAAACAAATCAAAAGCGGTTAAAAAAAAAAATGTTTAGTTTACAGTATGTGCTTTATACACATCTATTTTAACACACATTTTGGCACATTAGTTTGTAAGTAACTTTGCAAACTGCTAGTCAATCATGTGTTTATTTCCATCCCATAACTGATAAAGTATAACTTCATCAAAAGGGCACTTTAAGGAATATAATTGGCTGGCAGTTCGAGGCGAGTTTTAGCCAGGTATTTTCAAACAATTCTCAAATTTGATATAATTAAAGGGATGGAAACAGGGACTCTAGGCAGCATAACTGCTACAAATAAATGGATATGTTGCTTAGAGTGCTCCTTTAGCCGCCTCAAAAAATGTTTTAACTTTAATTTTGTATATTCCATAAAGCCCAAATCAACTTACTCTACTTATACTTTCTATTATTCCCCTCTACTTGGGTTGGCCATGGCAGCGCAACTCTAGGTTTAGCTTTTCCCCCAAAACTCTTATTGTGGAGAAACTTTCTCCAATGCAATAAATCCATACTGCAATCTAAGTGACAAGCTACACATTTAGGATGGTGTGTTGTACTGCTTTCGTATAAGACGGGGAAGGGGAAATAACTGTAATTGCAATACACATGGCAGCACTACTCTAGCTTCACTCTCTAACAAATAAACCAAAACTTGGGAGGGAGAAGGGGTAGTAAGAATTCACGCAAAGAAAAAAAAAAAATACTAGACAGAATTGTCTAATAAAAAGAAGTGTATATGTATGTAACCATTTCCAAAATCCCATGAACTAGTTCTGGTTCTTGTGAAGCTCTGACACCTAGGATATGAAGCCTAAGCAAGACCATATAGCTTTTTTGCAAATTTGCTTTGGTATGCAGTGGTTGTGAGTGAAGCGGTTATTTCTTTTTAATATGTCCCCCTGGAAGCAGTATGACCCTAAATGACTTGCACAATCGCATTGTCCTGTCTTTATGCACTTATACGCAACGGACAATGTTTAACTTGTGGAACTTTTCTTCCGCTTCTAAAAAGGTGATGGATAAAAGCCAGGGAGAATATTCTACTGGTAAACATAGAGAGAGACGCTACCCTTTAGATGGAAACTAGGGAATGTGCCGAGAATAATTTTGAATAAAGATGAAACACCATGCACAGTTACTCACAAGGTTGGGCTCCAAGTCAAAAATGTTTTATCCAGAAGTAAGAGCTACTAGACAAACCGTTCTTAAAGTCAATGTCGTTAGCAAAACCTATTTCAGAGTTTCATATGGTACGTTCACCATAGCAGTCAAAACTAAGGGTAAAACTAATGGGGGAGTCTGTGAGGTTTAAATCCTTATCAAATCTTGCCTGGATTAATTTGTGAATATGAATAGTATATAGATGGACTGATTATATATTACATAAGTGAAGCACTGATGATTTGATGAGGTTTCTGTGATGGTGCAAGGCCATATTCCTTGTGTGTATTTGGTCCTTACACAAGCTCCCTAGCCTTACCGACATGCTTTCTTCATGAAGATCTGCCATGGAATATGTCCTTGAGGGAATCTCCATAATTGGTTGTAGTTCTCAACCACTGGGTCAGGTCTTGTTGGACTCATTTGACAATTTATTGTATCGGACCCTTCACCAGTACTGACTGTGGAAGCATTGCTGGGAAACTCCCATATGCCACTGAGCCCATCTCATCCGATGTATGGTGGATGACAAAGATTCCATTCAACTTTTAACCCCTTAAGGAACAAACTTCTGGAATAAAAGGGAATCATGACGTCACACATGTCATGTGTCCTTAAGGGGTTAAAGTCCTTTCTTGGAATAAACTTCCCAGAATAGACTCTCTTCAGTTTGTCATAATCTCTTTCAACTTTGTAGAGAAAATTACACCATGTAGAACAGACAACACTTTCTCCATTTTTTCCTGTGGATGTCCAGTAGATAAATGGTTTTGCGAAATATGGAGTGCTATTGTGTATTAAGATACTTGATCTGAAGTAGGTGCTGTTATCTCTCCATTAACACATCATACAATAGTGAAGTATGGTGGTTATCAGCAGTCTCAGCTGGGTGCTATGATCAGGCCAAATGGTATCACCTGAAACTGGATGTGCCAGTTCCCCAGAGCGAACTTCAGAGGGTGCTGATTCATCTTGGGGATATGAAAGTAGGTTTCTGCCAAGTGCTTTCTCTACATATCAATGCATTAAACATATCCAGTCTGCTAGTTCCTTTTCTGCTATTGTGCCATTGTTTAACCCCTTAAGGACGAGGTCCGTCACTCAAGGGATTGCCTTAATGACGAGTGACGGACCCCGTCCGTCACGCGCTAAAATTAACCCCAGATCGCGGCGATCGTGGGGTTAATGGTACTCCGGTCTGCCTCTGTATTAGAGGCAGACCGGGAGCACCGGATCCGGCTGCCCCAGCACATGTGCCCGCTCTGACAGCATGTCAGAGCGAGCACATGTGCTCTGTATACTCACCTCCGCCTCCCTGCACTTCCGGGTTCAGTGTGAAGTGCAGGGAGACGGATCAGTGCTGATCCTGCCCCCTGGTGTAAAAAAAAAAAAAAAGTACAATTAAAATCCCACCCCCTTTAACCATTTCAATAAAAAATTAACCCCTTCCCTGCCAATTGATCACTGACTACAGGGATTACATTTTACTATGATCTGATTCTTTTTTTTTTTTTTTTTTTTTTTACCCTCAGGGGTTAAATTTATTTTATTAATTTAAATATTTTAAAATTATAAATTTAGCTAGGTGGGGAGGGTGGAAGTTAGTGGGGAATTGGGGGATTTAGTGTTAGGCTAACTAGGGGTTAACGTTAAAAAAAAGTTAGCTTTAAGAAGTTAAAAAATCAAGTTTAAAAAAAGTTTTAATAACGTTTAAGTAAAAAAATTACAAAAAAATAAACCCTTTACCCAGTCCAAATAAAAATTAACCCCTTCCCTGCCAGTCGATCACTGCCTACAGTGATCAAAATACAGATCGCAGTATTATACTGTGATCTAATTTTTTTTTAACCCCTGACGATTAACTTTTATTTATTTTTTAACCCTCAGGGGTTAAATGTATTTAATTAACTAATTTAAATATTGTATAATTAAATATTTTGCTATCTGGGGTGGGTGGGAGTTATGGGGAATTTACTGTTAGTGCTGCTTACTGCTAGTTAGGGGTTAACGGTAAAAAAAAAAAGCTTAGAAAAATGTTAAATCTGTAAAAAAAAAAAAAGTTTTACGAAAGTTTAGGAAACTTTAAAAAAATTAATAAGCAAAACAAAAGTTTAAAAAATAGTTTTAAAAAGTAAAAAAAAGGTTTAAAAAGTTAAAAAATACATTTAATAACGCTCATTACCACTACACCTGGTACAAGCTAGCGGAAAAATGATCCCACGCTAAGGTTCAAAATATGCCTTTTGAAATACCCTGGGATGTCTTCTTTAAGAAATGGTATGGCTTTATGGGGTATTTGGATTATATAGCCTGGTAAAATACTCTAAAATGGGACATGGGCACAGCGTAAAAATTGAAAGTTGGGAAAAAAAAATGGAATGGCTGTGTCCCAAATGTGCCCCTCCGATGTCCACATATACCTGGCAAAGGTCCATACGGGGGTATTTTTGTACTCAGCAGACATAGCTGAGCAACATATGAAGTATTATACAGTCGTAGCACACATAAGGTTTGCAAAATATACTGTGCAAACTCACTTTGTGTGTCAAAAAGGCAGAAAAAAACGCTTATTACCACTACACTTGGTACAAGCTAGCGAAAAAATGATCCCACGCTAAGGTTCAAAATATGCCTTTTGAAATACCCTGGGGTGTCTACTTTAAGAAATGGTAGGCCTTTGTGGGGTAGTTTGAATTTAAAACCTGCGAAGATGCTTGGAAATTGCACATAGGCCCAGCGTCAAAATTCAAAGTTCTGTAAAAACTGATATGGCTTGGTCTCCTATATGGCACTGTAGCTTCACAAAATAGTGCCAAAGACATTCATTGGGGATGTCTTTTTACTCAGAAGACTTAGCTGAGCATAATTTGGGGGGTTTGAACTTAGTGGCACATATGAAATATACTAAATGCCCAGCAAAAATGCAATCCGTATGTAAAAAATGCACAAAATTATTTTTTTCAACATACTTTGGCATGTAATGGTAAAAAAATGGGGGCATGTTAAGGCACAATATGCACCTTATGAGATACCCTGGACTGTCTACTTTTACAAATGGTAGGCCTTTGTGTTTTTTTTTTTTGAAAAGTCAAACTGTTATAATACCCCAAATGGAAGCATAGGCTCATTAAATCCGTCTCTCAAAATTCTACTGTGAATACTGAAAAGGACAGGTCTCCTATATGGCACTGTAGCTTCACAAAATAGTGCCAAAGACATACAATGGGGGTACCGTTGTACTCAGCAGAAGTAACTGAAAACATAATAAAACTTTGTACAGGAATAGCACACACCAACTTTACAAAATACACTTGAGAAGTTCTTTGTTATAGGTTTGTGTGCGAAAACCCCCCCAAAACACAATTTTACTCCAATATTTAGCAGAGGTTGGCGGTAAAATGGCTACGTAGAAAGTGTCAAAACAACGTTAGGTAAATAGCCTGTGGTGTCTACTTTATATAAATATATACTTTTGTGTGGCAATTTTGTTTTCTTTTATGGCTATTAAGCTTACAAGACAAACATACCAAATTCTAAAATCGCTCCACATTAAAAGTTTATTTTACTCCTTGTGCTTTGTGACCTGTAACTACCAAAAAAAAACTTAAAATCCCAGACACATTATATATTCTGTAAATCAGAACAACTAAATTAATTTATTTTTAATTACTTTCCTTAACCTGCACTAATTGTGCACACATTATTATTGCAAAAACTGTAAACAAAAAAACATTTTTCATTTTTTTTGCATTTTTCTGTATTTTTTTATGCATTTTTCTGTATTTTTTTTAAATAAATAAGCATATATATATATGAATAGCAAGATATATATATATATATATATATATGTTACATCAAATTAAAGCCCTTTCTGTCCTTTAAAACACTGTATATAATATGCGTCGGTGCAATAAATTTGTCAAATGCAAATTGCAGTTGAACGCAAACAGCAAAAAATGCTGTTGTCATAAAGTGAAAGACAAGCTTCCGAAGCTCTGTCCTTAAGGGGTTACGAGCTAGATTTTTTTTTTTCCTGTTTTGATGCAGTAGACATTTTTTTTTAATAACCCCCCCACATGCTAAGGTATTTAATTCATTTGAACTTGCTCCATTTGATCCTACTGCATCTCACTAAGGGACTGTAAATGACAGACCACCTTCTCCAACACTTTGAAAGTGGGTTTTGTAGTTCGAAAATATATTTGTCCAAATGTATGTAATTTTCAATTGAAATACCTGAATAGCAAGATATATCCCATACTTTGTATACATGCTATGCTATTTATATCCATTTTTTTTTTTTATAAAATGGAGTTAGCATTTTTAATATTCCGCTGTATATCATCTAGCATTGCAAGGATTAACATATACAAATAACATAAAAACAGTCATAATAAATTTCAAGATGTTTGTAGGGTGATTTATTTATTTATTTCTTCCGTTTTTATTTATTTTTTTAGTCTGCATTTTATTACACATGAGCGCACATTTGCTCTGAAAGTAACTTGTCAAATTGCTGCTCATCTGGGATGTGTTTACCTGCATCCAATTTCTCCTGCTCAGACTTGCAAATGGTTCCTAGTGGCAAGGATGTTTTAGAGGTGAGGTAAGCTGTTTCTGAATACTGAGCACCAGCTTAGGTGGATTTTTCACGGACCATAACGTTTATTCTAAAGAACACAATGGAACTTTGTAGCACATGCAGCTGAATGAAATCCAGCCAGCTTTGATATATCAAAGCTCGGAGAATTCACTGTGCTAAGTATTCCTATTTGAATTGTATGTTCTGGTTGGTTTAGTTGTCCTGTTTTTCTTGCTAAACGCATGCTGAAGCATTAGCCGAAGTCCAGCTGGTGAGGTGGGCAAATCTTTACATTTCTATAATACTTTTTTGTTTTATACAACTTGATTTATTGGAAGCATATTGCACATTTGATTTTTGAAATCGTTGTGCCCACACACATGTACTTCTATATAAACTATCATATACACATTTCCATTTAGCACTTTGATTTGCGTTGCCAAAACAGCCTACGGTGTGTATTATACATTTATTCACATTTCATGACTCCAATGGAATCTGATTGTTTGCACTCATCAAACTGTTTGTTAATATTAGTAATATGTCCCTTTTGTAAATGTGTTGATTTCCAAAATCATTTTTTTTTTTTAGATTAGCCTTGCAAACTGCTTTATCAATATCTGTTGATCTCTTGTTTTATTTAATTTTTTCCAAAACATGTACTCTCGTTTAAAGTTATTACTAAGGTAAAATAATAGACTGGTTTATTTTGTGGTCCTAATTTATGAAAGCTATGGCTCAATCAAAATGTTTATTAGCTTCCCAGGCCAAGCGAAGTAGAGTTTGGCTGTTGGCTTACCTCAGCTGTCAATCTGGTTACATAGGGAAACCAATTAACATTCTGTTAGTGTTACTGGAGTGTGAAGCCCATGATTTTAAATACACATTATATTTACTGAAGAATTCAGGGTTAAGGGACACTTATAAATAAAAAAAATAAATAAACCTAATAAAACCTCTCTGAAACCAAGAGCCTATATTTTTACATTTAAGGCACTTTCAGAGAAGTTCTAGTTACTTGCGCCTTTATTCACGTAAATGTTTTTACTGAATAGAGCAGTGTAGGTTAATATAAATAATAAAAACACTTTACCTTCTCTACACTTCTTAATTGTCGTCTCATTACATCCCATGAGGCCTCAGGTGCTTGCATGTGTGGTTCTGCATCCAAAGGAGATATGAGGTATTTGTGCATTCCACGTTTGGAATTTTCGCTAGCAGTGCTGTTTGCAATCCCTGTGAAGTATACAAGTTAAAATGATAAGAAAGAAAACTAATTTTTAAAAATCTATTAGGTCAACAGCTAACTTTAGCTTCACTATCTAGTTGTGATTAAAGTGGAGAAGTGACAGTTCCTCTTTACAATTGAAGGAAATAATAATGTTCTCGCCTTTTCCAAATCAATCATAATGGTGTATGTCTCCTATTTTTGATCATATTTGTTGCACTGCCAGCTTGTTCCTACAGTAGATCTATTAATCGCTGTTTTGCATTTTTTTGGAAAGAAATACACAGGTAACATCTCTAGATAAACCTACTTAAACAAATATGTGATTTAATTTTTGCTTAACTGGAACTCAGCACTTGACTATGATCCCCATTGCCACTATTATTCTCTTTAAACATGCTTGCTGACATGCTTGCCAAGATTTGCACCACTACCTGCATCACCACAATTATTCTTCGCGCATGAATAAGAATAATCTGGTACTCTATGGAAATTCCCTCAAAACTTCAGCTGTCAGATTGCCTTAAAGGAACAATGCAAGCACCATAACCACCACAGCGCAGAGGGAATGGCCTGGCACACTCCCCTCCACCCCTTGTAAGGTTGCAAACTAACATCTTACTTGATGTCTGGGCACGGCTTCCTGCCTTCACAACTTCCTTTGGCGAGCTGATGCTCTCCTTTTGACATAAGCTCAACTGTGTGGGCTTAGCTCATTCGTTGAGTGCCATCCTTTTAGCTCAGAAAAGCTAAATTTTAGCCAAAAATGTCTGTAAGTTAGCTAGGTCTCTACTTTGGCTACTCTGGCACTAAATTATTTTGAAATTCAAACTTGCTCTAATGCATATAAACATTTCATTTGTTTTTGTTTTAGACCAGGCTATAAAGCAGATCATAAATTTATGTTAAGCGTTAGGAATACAAACCTTTATTCCTAACGCTATAGTGACCCTGTACCTAGTGGTACTAACCATCTCCCCCCACCCCTGTTTGCAATAAAAAAAGTAAAGGATTAACCTTTTCCAGCCCAAGTTTCCTTTGACGCTGTTAACCTTTCTGCCACCCACAACATCCTTGCCCCCTCTGTGATTGTCCAAGCCAATGTTCCGCATAGGATTGCACATGCAAGCTTCCCCATAGGAAAACATGGAATAAGTTCTTTCATGTGGGGGCTTTTTTACTTTGTCAATGCAAAAGAAACATACGTGTGACAGCCACTAGAGGTTAATAGGATGAAAACTACAGGTCAAAAGGACCATGTTACTGCACCGAAGCCAAAAACATTGAGATGAATGTTGGTGACTATAGTGCCACAGTCTGACATTGTTTCATTATCAGAGTGTATATATATCACGTGTCCTCCTAAGAAACATGGCTTCACATGGGTAAGCAAGCAGAAGGAAAATCAAAAAGTATGTGGAAAAACTAGGTGTGGAGAAGGTGGAAAAACATGGGAGCATGTGTGTGTATGCAAGTGTAGGTTTCTAATGTTCGTGGATGTAGGGACTGATGTATATGGACATGTTTATTTTTGTCTGCTATGTTTGTGTATTTATTTATGTATTTTTACATGATTATTAAGGTTAGTATATGGATATGGACAGGGCCAGATTAAGAGCCCAGTGGGCCTGGTGCAGGCAATTATGATAAGGGCCTAAAAGGGTTAAGGGAAAAAAGGGTGGCCACTGACGCAAATCACATGACCAGAACTGCCAAAAGGGCGAACATGCTCAAAAAGGGGGCATGTCTGTCCAAAGGATTGGAAGGCCAGCCTGGCATCAGTGTTAAAAACTATGTATCAAAGTTTCAGTGTCCCCATGTAGCCCAGTGCCCTAAGCTCCCAGTGTCTGTGTCCTCATTTCTCCCTGTGTCCCCATGTCTCAGTGTTTCCCTTGTCACTAGGATACTGTGGGCACAGTGAGACATGTGGACACTGAGGCACCAGGGGACACTGAGGCACCAGGGGACACTGGGAGACATGGGGGCACTTGTGGATACAGACATGGAGACACTGGGAGACATGGGGACACAGACACTAGGGACACAGAGACATGGGGACACAGACACTGGGTGACTAGGGGACACAGACACTGGGTGACTAGGGGACACTGGGTGACTAGGGGACACTGGGTGACTAGGGGACACTGGGTGACTAGGGGACACTGGGAGACTAGGGGACACTGGGAGACTAGGGGACACTGGGAGACTAGGGGACACTGGGAGACTAGGGGACACTGGGAGACTAGGGGACACTGGGAGACTAGGGGACACTGGGAGACTAGGGGACACTGGGAGACTAGGGGACACTGGGAGACTAGGGGACACTGGGAGACTAGGGGACACTGGGAGACTAGGGGACACTGGGAGACTAGGGGACACTGGGAGACTAGGGGACACTGGGAGACTAGGGGACACTGGGAGACTAGGGGACACTGGGAGACTAGGGGACACTGGGAGACTAGGGGACACTGGGAGACTAGGGGACACTGGGAGACTAGGGGACACTGGGAGACTAGGGGACACTGGGAGACTAGGGGACACTGGGAGACTAGGGGACACTGGGAGACTAGGGGACACTGGGAGACTAGGGGACACTGGGAGACTAGGGGACACTGGGAGACTAGGGGACACTGGGAGACTAGGGGACACTGGGAGACTAGGGGACACTGGGAGACTAGGGGACACTGGGAGACTAGGGGACACTGGGAGACTAGGGGACACTGGGAGACTAGGGGACACTGGGAGACTAGGGGACACTGGGAGACTAGGGGACACTGGGAGACTAGGGGACACTGGGAGACTAGGGGACACTGGGAGACTAGGGGACACTGGGAGACTAGGGGACACTGGGAGACTAGGGGACACTGGGAGACTAGGGGACACTGGGAGACTAGGGGACACTGGGAGACTAGGGGACACTGGGAGACTAGGGGACACTGGGAGACTAGGGGACACTGGGAGACTAGGGGACACTGGGAGACTAGGGGACACTGGGAGACTAGGGGACACTGGGAGACTAGGGGACACTGGGAGACTAGGGGACACTGGGAGACTAGGGGACACTGGGAGACTAGGGGACACTGGGAGACTAGGGGACACTGGGAGACTAGGGGACACTGGGAGACTAGGGGACACTGGGAGACTAGGGGACACTGGGAGACTAGGGGACACTGGGAGACTAGGGGACACTGGGAGACTAGGGGACACTGGGAGACTAGGGGACACTGGGAGACTAGGGGACACTGGGAGACTAGGGGACACTGGGAGACTAGGGGACACTGGGAGACATATGGGCACTTGTGGACATAGACATGGAAACACTGAAAAAAATTTGGGGCACTGGGAAACATGGGGACACTGAGACACTAGGGACACTGTGTCCCTAGTGTCTCCATGTCCCAATGTCTCACAGTTTCTCCTAGTGTCTCAGTGTCCCCTAGTGTCTAAGTGTCCCCATGTTTCCCTGCTGCCTTTCCCCCCATCCTTCACTTCCCTGAGCTGTAGTCTGTCTGCAGACTGGGAGCTGTTGTCTGGACTCTCTGTGCGGTGTAGCTGCTCCCCCACGGATCAGTGACTAGAGAGAGGCAGGGAGGGATATGCTGTAACTTCTTATCCCTGCCCCTCTCCACACACAGTGACCCCTACTGGCTGGTGCTGGTATTGCAGAGCAATCTCCACTTATACTGAGACAAATATCTGCATTTGTATTGCCTGTATTACTGCAATACCGGCACGGCCAGACAGCCCCAAATACCGGCTGTGCTGGTAAAATACCAGTCAGGTGGCAAACCCAAGAGTAGTTTGTAGTTTTTTTGTTTTTTAAATGGGCCTATTGCCTGGGCCTGGGCCTGGAGCTGCAGCTCCATTAGCCCATATGTTAAACCGGCCCTGGATGTGGAAGTGTTTGCTTATCAGAGTGGGTGCATGCATGTGTCTGCTTTGTATCCAGTTCAGTATCTAGGCACAAATAACTTTACTACTGGAGCATTTTACTAAGCAATTTCTGCCTTGCCATCCAAGCTAATGAAATATGGCATGTTACCACAACTGCTGAAATGTAGCCCACTGATAAAAAGGAGAATGACATTGCCTTGATTGCCCTGTATCCAAAAACTAATTACTGGTTGCCAAACATCAATGCTAAATCAGGTTTACAGATGTCAATGTGTGCGACCAAGATGTGTCATGTGTATGGGCCCTATGCCTTATCTTTCCATACCATGCAGGTTAGTTCACTGGGAACTGAAAAAATATGCAAATTTTAGGCTGAGCATTTCTAAAAGCAACTATTTTTGCTTCAGTTTGTAATTTATTTTGTCTGATCAATCCTTTTGATTTGCATATTTAGTAAAATAAAAAGCTTGATTAGAAAATATACACTTTTCAGGGCTTAATTTTGTATGTTCATATTTGCTTTTGTATTACACATCCATTTTACAATGCTGACGCTCAACCCATGTGTGCCCTCTTAATAGTATATAAAATTATAGGGGTGTAGAAAAATACCCCTTTTATGTCTCCTTAGAGATTTTGCCTTGTAAGCTCAAAGAAGCAAGGAGTATTGTTGGTGCAGGGACTCACCTGGGAGGTTTGCCTTAGCGTGGCGAGTGAGCTTACACTTTGATGGCCAGTGCATTGCATGTGTATGGCTGATTTGGGATAGTGCGCAGGTAACTTAAGTTTTTGTAATTCTGTATATTTTATGTGTTACTAAAAAAATTGGTTGTTACGGAGTCTTTACACAATTCATTTTATTCACACGATATTTAAATACATTTACAGGGAGTGGGTTGGTTTGTTATCCGTAGGATAACTTGTTCTTGCCCCAGGTCAAAAAATTGCTAGCCCACATTTGCCCATGATTCCGGACAGTCCCTCCCTATGCCATTTACCTGCACCAGTTAATTTGAATTTTATTATGCCCACTCCCACTCCACATTCTCCACAAGGCACCTGGTCTTACAGCCTTTTTAATAATTTTTTTTTATTTATGCATTTTATTGTTGCATCCAAAAACATACATTGTATTATGAGTCGTTCACATCTAAACATATTTCTCTTTTCATAACAATCTTGGATTGAAAGAGGTATTCATATCACAAGAGGTTTTCAAGCACAGTGAGGCAGTATTACAAATTGCAATATTGTACAAGTGATAGTGTAGCAACCTATGTTAATGTATTACAATGGCATATTGCAATGTTATGTAACATAACGTTTTACGTGTGCTCAACACAAATTTCGTAGGCATTGTTTCAGAAAAATCCATTATTGTAAACATTAAAACCGTATCAGTCCAATCGACCCAACTAAGGTTCCTGTGTTGCTGTGCTGAGGAAGAAGGCAGACCAAAATATACATGGGGTGAGGAAGGATGAGGGAGGGGGAGGGGGAGGGGAAGGGGAAAACATTTCCCCAGGTCCCAGAAACCTGTAATGCCCAAGTATGTGGAGCAATAGGTAGAAATGAAGTGAAGTAGAGACAATTTTAAAAGAGAGGGACACAACGCTTGTATTAGTTGTTTTAGAAACTATTGCAAGACTTCGTAGCATTTCTCTCTACACAGAGTTAAGATTTGATTTCAAATTGCTGGTTAAGGTATTACAGCTCATTTGACTTTGCATGAGTATAGTGTAGTGCTATTCATGTAGGTTGGCGAGGTACCAAGGTGTTAATCCTACAGTGAAGAGTTGGCTTTTATGTATTTCAGCCGTGGCTCCCATGTGGAAGAGTAGTTTATATATGTATTGGTTAGAGAGGCCGTTATTTCCTCCATCACCCTGATTGATTCAACCTTTTGTAGCCACTCTCTTGGTGAGGGGGCACTTGTATTTTTCCATGTAACTGGAATGAGGAGGTTGGCAGCTATCAGTAGGTAGGATTTGAGAATAATAGGAACAGCAAAGTTTCTGGAGTGTAAGATAAGTTAATACCTGTGATGCCATTTAACAATTCCACCACTCTCCGCCAATATGTTTGTATAGAACTGCTAACTGTTGATTTGTGTATGCTATGAAATATGGTGTCCCATTCCCCAGGAGACAGATTAATGTTAAGTTCCCTAGTCCAGGATGTTGTTGTAACAGATCCCCCTGTTTTTTTTTTTATCGTTGGATCTGTAAATATATGTTGTAACAGATCCCCTCTGTGTTCGTTCGCGGGATCTGTACTTTATGTGAACTGCTCATTCGTTTCAAAAACCTTTGTATGAACTGACTGCCATAGACTACCATATAATCTGTTCAAAGGTCCCGAATTATCTACCGAACGTTCCGACCACCCAGATAATAAGTGTGTTCCCCATTAATGTTCACAACAATGTTGACGTTTCATAATTAGCACTTAATTCCGCATATGCTTTGTTCTCTGGGTGGCCGCCATTTCGGGAGACAAACACGTGGCGGCGGCCATCTTAATCTCCCGAACAGCAGTGTTTGGTCGTCGAGTGTCTGGAACTCAAATCGGACACTCGACCAAGCAAACACCGCTGAAACCTCCAGAGTGCCAGAACCGATGGAAGGAAACTACAGAACGAGCCGCTGTTCGGTAGAAAGACTAAGCTAAACATGGGGATTCTAACGAACACCAGGATATCCACGGATGGCAAGCCGTTCGGGACTTTGTATTCCACGAACAGAGACCGACCGCAAGGCCAAAACTTATGGAACTGTTTTCGGCTACTGTTGCCTGTACGGTGGGTCAAAACTTTAAGTCCCTGTAACTCCCGAACCCCTGGTCCGATCTGGGTGATTTTTTAATATGTTGTTCACCCAGATCGGGGCTATCAGGGGATACCATATATTTGGGGTACATCCAGAAACTTGGGAAAACTGTGTACGTTTTAATTGGGTTAACTGTTAACTGTTTATCTAAGAGGGAGGGATATGGGATATGTAGGATGTACCTTATCATTGATTGGTTAATGTATAATTGCTTGTGGGTGTCTCCCTTGCATGGGAGCACTGCATAAAAGGAGAGTACCTGCCATTAAAAATCAGTTCTACTTCACCCTCAATCTAGAGTCCTGTCTCTTATTGGGGGTAACCGCTATACAGCTATTCACACTAGCTCTTGTAAGAGCTTATTCACTTGGATCACAACGGAATGCTGAGAATCCTCCTCCTCACTGATCCGGAAAAGGACACCTTCCAGCGGTTGAAACCCCTCTGCTACACGGGGTAACCGCTGCAGTCATGCAAATAGGTAAATTTCTCTTGAGTTCGTCTTGTAACATCTTATAGAATATCGATAAGTGTTTATGTCTAAGGCTGCGATATTTGCAATAGATTTCAAAGTTTGAGAGTGTGTGGGACCCTTTGAGAAGTTGGTCTGTAGATTGTATAAAGGGGGATAATTTGGCATATTTCAAAGATTTGTAGTGTCGAGGGGGGCTGATCTTACTGACTTTGTGTGTTAATTCTTACTCTTTCAAATTAGCACTTTCTGCCAAGGAATTAGGGCTGCCGTAGGGCGCAGAGACCCATGGGCACAATGTTTGGGTGACAGGCAGGAGGGGAGCATACATCACTGCGCTCTCCCTCCTGACTGTCACACCATGAAGATCTTGTGTATCCTCTGCCCAGTCTGACGGGAAGTGCTCACTGGGAGCAACAAACGGCTTCCTATCAGACTGGGTAGAGGATACAGAAGATCTCTAAAACGGTCTGCAGGGCCATCTACATGGTGTGAGATAAACAGGCACAGGAGGAGAGAAGAAAAAGAGACCACAAAGGGAGGGGGAGTGCATCTTCACCTGTATTGCCAAACATCTTTGCACCTGCCCTGCCAGGAATTATTCATAATGCTCCCTAATATTTTGTATTATATTGTCTCTTGTTTCCCTCTTTTCTACTTGCATCTGGATAAGATATGGTTGGTCTCATTATACCTTTCTATACTTATTTGCATTATAGTTTGATGACCAACTTAATTTTTTGAGGATCCCATAAAGAGCTATGAAAAACGTTCACTTTAAGTGGTTTTGAACGCTGTTGTGTTGCGTGGAACTTGGAAGCATCATGTTTTTCTTTCCATTTTTATGAGTTTCTTTAGATTGTGTTTGCAATCATTTAATTATTTTTGGTTTAAATACAAATATGTAAAGAAATTTATTTAAACTTATCAATTCTGCATGTTTTCTTCTCTGGTGCTGTTAATTTCGGCAGCAGTAAAGAAGTGGCTGGAAAATCACAGCCAATCTTCACTTTGTCACATAAACACATAGGAGTTGCACTAAGCATGCACATGAGATGCCAGTAACACCAAAAACACAAATAATACAATTGGTATTAGTGATACTTAATAGTAATGTAAAATAAAAGGCCTCTGGTAAATCTAAATTGTGCCTTGTTTACATGGTTTAGATGACACTAATACTTAATAAACTAAAGCGGGTAGTGCCAAGAGGTAATTCTCCTGCTTCTATTTAAATATTGATCCGAAGATTCTAATTAACAACCAAAGGCTGATATTGGATGATGGTAGTTTAATTAACAGCTGCACACCATGCTGTTAATGATGTTCACCACTTATAAAATAGACTTGGCCATATACTAAATTGTGTTCCATTCATTCATAACATAATAACCATGTGGCCAAATTACATTAAAAAAAATGGTGAGCACAAACAATTTTTTTTATTTGATATTAATGTTAAATACTAATTGGATAGGGAAGGTGAGGCAGAACTCTCACCCAATAAGCAACAGATAAGTAAAAAGAAAAATCCAGTTCAACCCGTGTCCACATCTCAAAGCTCAAGGCAAATCTAACTCCCTGTACAATGGGGGTGAATGGTAAAATGTAAGTGGAGATGCAGTCCACTTGTCTAGTTGTGGGGTAATACTGTGGGTAATACTCATGGGTAAAGGGCAAACTATCATAGTGGTTACAGCTCTCCCACTCACTACCTCTGATTCCTGGGCTTTGTGATCAGCCGTAAGAGGACCTGAAAAACAGACCCCTCTATGCCAACTACTGGGTTACCCCATGATACAGTTAGGCCTCTGAAATATATCCATTTTATATTTCCAAATCTATCCACACATTTTCTTACAGGTTTTTGTTTGCTAGCCAATGAAAATAGATTGTTATTTCTCACTGCACTTTACTGCACCAAGTCCCTGAGGAAGTCCAGACTTGGGACGAAACGCGTAGGACGTATGGTGACAAGCTGTTTGTTTTTATATTTCAATGTAAGTCATTAAATACTTTTTTACTTTACTCTGGAAGTGCACTACATCTTTGTATATATCCTTCTCTTTTGAGATACATACATCTACTTTATGATGAACGTGTGAGGAGGGACAACACCACATTGGACACTGAAAGAAAAGATACTGCTTAAGGCAAATTTGTGAGTGACCAATTGTGATTACATACTAATATCTGTCCCCCACACAGTTAAACGCTATGTTTCTCTATTGTGTCTGTATTTAGCAGATATTCCCCTATTCTATGTGCATAAACCATAAAACAGCCATTCTACTTCAGTTTTTTATATACTGAACTCACATTTGTAGTATAATAGTATAAGTGCCACAGTGCTCTTTCAGCCAAATCAACATAAATCTCCACGAAGAAAGGCACACGCTGGGCTTTTTGAAGAAAATTATTTGTCTTTATTCATAACTCACGGGTAAAAGCAAATCAACGTTTCAGTCCATCATAGGACTTGTTTCCTTTATATGGAAAGATTTTTTGCAATCTTCGCATTTTAGCAATCTTGTTTAAGATTAACTGGACATTTGTTCTTCATATATTCTGCTGTCCATTTTGAAGTTTGGAAGAAAACTTTAATCAGATTAACCTCCATGTTCTTACTAAAGTTCATTAATCCGATATGAACACAATAAGAGAGGGCTGAGTCAAAATGTACATGTTTAAAAATAGGTAATCCCTCAATAAATCTTTGACCATTAATCCAATCATCACCAATAAATCCCTGTCATAAAAATCTGTTTTAGCTGCATAAAATTGACATACCATGGCAATCCGATTTAGATGCATAAACGTGGCACATTATGGCAACCAGTTTTAAATGAATAAACCTGGCATATCATGGCAGATTTAGAGGCATGGTTTTGGTATATCATGGCAGATTCAGAGGAATAACTTTGGTATAATATGGCAGTTTTAGAGGCAGAAACTTGGCATATCATGGCAATCTGTTTTAGAGGCATACAACTAGTTACTCACAGACTCAGAATCAGAAGCGCTGTGTCCCTCTCTTTCATTCAGGCATCTCACGTTGAGTATCCCAGTGGTAGATCCCCATCTGTCGGAGAACTCCAACAATGCTATGCCAACTGGGGATCTACTATTTGCCCACGGTTGCAGAGTTTGTGAGCAGTGTTTGAATGTAAGCATGTTTTTGCATGAAGTATATGTGTGGATGTATGGGTGTATTTGTATGTACTTTTGCCATTGTAATGTAGTGGTGTACTTTTGTGTAGTGTTTGCGTCTGAATGCACAGGTGTTTTTATGTAGTGATGGATTTTAAACACAGGTGTGTTTTTTGTGCCTCCTTGACAAGCTCAGTCAATCCAATGCTTTCCTATGGGAAAGCATTGTGATTGGCTCAGATCACCACTTCTGATGATGTCAGCCAAACAGGCAGATAAGTGGCAGTGCCAGCAGCAGCAAACCGGAATAAAAGTAAGATCAACTATATTTAGGGGTGCAAGGGAGGCTATGTTTCTGTTCCTGACCCTATAGTGTTCCTTTAACCGTTTCAGATCCTGTAGAACCATTCCAATTTTGAGTTTCTGTCCTGCTGTCCCAGATTTGATCTAGGGTGTCCCCCAGATGCAGGACACCAGGGAACAAATTGTCCTCAGTGTGTACATTGTTAGATGAACTTGCACTGTTCTGAATGTTGTTAGGGCACTAGGTCCATGCACAGAGCTTTTTCAGTGCTGGACTGACTATTTTGACTTTTGCTAGTGACATAAGTGCCATCATTAGAATGTACCTATAGGCCTGCCCATCAACTGTCCTGATTTCATAGTTACATAGCTGAAAAGAGACTTGCGTTCATTAAGTTCAGCCTTTCTCACATTTGTTTTTTGCTGTTGATCCAAAAGAAGGCAAAAAACCCAGTTTGAAGCACTTCCAATTTTGCAACAAACTAGCGAAAAAAAATCCTTCTTGACCCCATAATGGCGGTCAGATTTATCCTTGGATCAAGAAGCTATAACCCTACATTGAAAAATTATATCCTTGAATATTCTGTTTTTGCAAGTATGCATCTAGTTGCTGTTTGAACATCGGTATGGACTCTGATAAAACCACTTCTTCAGGCAGAGAATTCCACATCCTTATGTTCTCACAGTAAAAAAAAACTTTTCTTTGCCTTAGACAAAATCTTCTTTCTTCCAGTCTAAACGCATGACCTTGTGTCCTATGTAAAGTCCGGTTTGTGAATAGATTTCCACACAATGGTTTGAATTGGCCCCGAATATATTTGTATAACGTTATCATATTCCCTCTCAGGCGACATTTTTCAAAACTAGGGAGGTTTAAATTTGTTAACCTTTCTTCATAGCTGATATGTTCCATTCCTTTTATTAATTTTGTATCCCGCCTCTGCACTTTTTCTAGTGCCGTAATATCCTTCTTTAGAACAGGTGCCCAAAATTGCACAGCATATTCAAGATGTGGTGTAACCAGTGATTTATCAAGAGGCAAAATGATATTCTCATCCCGAGAATGAATGCCCTTTTTCATGCATGACAATACCTTACTGGCCTTAGCCACTGCTGATTGACATGGCACATTGTTGCATCGTTTGTTGTCTATAACAATTCCCAAGTCCTTTTCATGTTGTTATCTCTAATTAAGGGTATTTGTTGCTATTGCATTCTTTACGCCGAAGTGCATAACTTTGCATTTTTCAACATTAAATTTCATCTGCCATTTGAGTGCCCAGTCCCCCAGTCTATCTAAATCCCTCTGCAGAAAAGTAATATGTTGCTCACATTGTATTACTTTAGAGTTTTGTGTCATCTGCAAACACTGAAACATGACTTTCAACCGTAATTTACCTCTTTCAAATTAAATGCACGTACACTTATTATATATCATTTTGTTCAGGAGAAACAGGGCTTTATTTCATATATGAAACATAATTTATTATGAATAAAATAAAATTAAATGTGAGAAATTGTAAACAATTTTTAAAATTTGTAGTTCCGCCTCACATTTTAGCTGTAAATGTCATGATACAGTTGGGTTTTACTGCAAAAAAATGCACATATTTGTAATCAGCGATGTCTCACGAGTACAACAGTATCCCCCATTAACAGGATTTATGGTGTTTTGGAAAGTTACAGGCTCAAATATAGAACGTTCCATTTTCAAATTGAAATTTGCCAGATTAGTATTGTTACCTTTGAGACGGTGTGGTAGCTCAGGAATGAGAATTACCCTCATAATGGCATAACATTTGAAAAAGTAGACAAGCCAAGGTATTGAAAGTGGGGTATGTTTAGTGTTTTTTAGTAGCCACTTAGTCACAAACACTGGCCAAAGTTAGCGTTCATATTTGTTTTTGTGTGAAAAAAGCAAAAAACTAATATTTGGCCAGTGTTTGTGACTAAGTGGCTACTAAGAAAGACTGGACATACCCCACTTGCAATACCTTGGGTTGTCTACTTTTGCAAATGGTATGCCATCATGGGGGTAATTCTCATTCCTGGACTACCAAATGCTCTCAAAGGCAACATAACCAATCTGGCAAATTTCAATGTCAGAAAAATGCAAGCCTTATATGTGACTCTCTAACTTTCCAAAACACCATAAAACCTGTACATGGGGGGTACTGTTATTCTCAGGAGACTTCACTAAACACAAATATTAGTGTTTTAAAACAGTAAAACATATTACAACAATAATATAGTTCAGAAAAGTGCTGTTCGTTTGTAAAAAATGCGAAAAACTTCACTTTTACTTAAAATATCATTGTTGTAATACAATTTACCAGTTTGAAACAGTAATATTTGAGTTCAGCAAAATCTCCTGAGTAAAACAGTACCCCCTATGTAAAGGTTTTATGGTGTCTTGGAGAGTTACAGGGTCAAATATAGTGCTTGCAAATTAAATTCTCTGCACTTTCTCCCTGTGTTGTCAGGCATGTCAATCAAATGTTAATTAATAAAATCACATAATTATGTTAAGAGATTATTTAAATATACACGTAGAATTTTAATATATATGCATTTATAGGTATTTAAATTCTACGTGTATACTAATGTAATCTTTTATGTAATTATATGTATTTATCTATATTTGCGGTTATTTGTATTTTATATATAGATAGAATGACATTCTATATATATCTAAGTGTATTTTGTTACCAATATATATATTAATAACAAAATACAGTTAGAATGAAATTACATATGAATATATAATTTATATTAAATTTTGTTTCAATATTTTATTTATTTTTATTATTTTATTTATTTATTATTGTAATTATACGTGTGTGTATATATATATATATATATATATATATATACATGTAACGTCATTCTAAGTGTATTTTAATATTAATATATATACTAATATTAATATTAACATACACTTTGTATGACGTTACATATATATATATATATATATATATATATATATATATATATATTTGTGTTAAGGGCTCATGATAGTACAGAAGATACAAACACTGATAAGTGTAGGATGGTATTAAAATGGCAAGTCGGTTGTGGTGTGCCGGAACCTACGATGAGGTAGGCCTGTAAATAAAGAGGGCCCACCAAGAAGAAATGTAAAGAGAAAAGGAGTTAATAATGAGGAGTGGGTGGGAGGGTGATGCAGCGCTGACCTCGAACGATATGGAGCCAGGTAAGGGGTGTCCCTTAAGTAGGGAAGAGGTGTGTCATACGCCCCTCCCACAATTACAGGCCAAAAGGCCTTAATACTTGTGTTAAGGGCTCATGATAGTACAGAAGATACAAACACTGATAAGTGTAGGATGGTATTAAAATGGCAAGTCGGTTGTGGTGTGCCGGAACCGACGATGAGGTAGGCCTGTAAATAAAGAGGGCAAAAGTAGAAAATCAAATTTATTACATACCAGCAATATACATACTTTAACCAGACATGTCTTGAAAGGCATTTCTTACTTCTTGTACCAGGTTAGGTATGTATCTAGAGTAAGCCGATGATTTCCAGCGCCCTAGTGACTTGATAACATGAACTGGAATATTTGCACTGGATGCTGTGGAGGCCGCTCCTATGCGGAAGGAGTGGCCTGAATAGTTAGCTGTTTTGAGGCCCAGCTGTGTAAGTAAAGACCTGACGTGTGTCATAAAGGTGGTGGTAGTGAGTACTGAACCTTGTAGACTGAAAGTGGTTGAGATGGTGGTTCGTTGTTATGCTGGGTATATGAGTCCAGTGGTTTGACGGGGCTCCACCTGTTGTGAGTAGGATAGTACTTAAACTCTACTGAAAGTGCATGTTGACTGGTTTTGGAGTGAGGCAGAGTCAAGATATAATAGTCCATGTGTTTTATTAAGTGTGAATGAAGTAGGATGTGAGTGGACTGTGTTGTGCTGATTGCGGTAAATTCTCTTGGTCTCAAGAAACCATAAACAAGGCTACGTATATGGCGGTTTTAACGATGAGGTTTGTGTTGTTGGCAAAGGGTTTAAATCTAGTGAATTGTATAAGTCTTTAAAAATATGGAAAACTATGGGTAGCCTCTGGGCCGTACGTGGGGGTTCGGATCTCTGAATACCCCTAAGGATGTTCTTAATTGGTAGGAGGACACTTGATTTGTCTGGTTGTAAAGTTAGCATGTGATGTTGGATGCCTGTCAGATATGGTTTGATTGTGTTGTATGATAGTTTGAGTTTGAGGTGGCAAAAAGAAGCAAAGCCCAACCAGGATGTCACAATGAAAGGTTGTAAGATATTGTGTTCAGAAAGGAATCTTTAAATCAAATGAAAGCTCTATCGTAAGTATCCCAGGTATTAGTAGACAGTGCTAATTGGGACAATGTTCTGCTATGTTGCATAATAGCATCTAGTCCATTACTAGATGGTGGAATAGTGGGGAGTTCGTGGCTGTGAGTGCGGCTGATGGGAGTATTTGACGAATAGCCTGGAAATTAAAGCGAGACAAATTGTCAGCAGCAGTGTTACATACACCTGGAACATGAATACAAAACAAGAGAAAATTATGACATGCAGCCAGCCAAGTGAGTTTCCTCAAGAATCTCATAATAGTCAGTGATTTGGATCGGCCTTGTTTATAATGTGACAAGTTACTTGGTTGTCTGAGTAGCAACGTACAGACTAACCTGCCCATAAATGCACCCATGCCACGGCAACCGTCACGATGGGTATATCTCAAACAGAGCTGAGGTAGTGGAGAAACCCTCCAGGTCCTGAACTTCTGAAGGCCAGCTGCCCCAAAGCCATTCGTTCCTGAAAAATTGCTGCAAAACCTGTGGTAGACGCCACGTCTGACCAAATGGTAGGTGAGGAGTCAGACAATTTTGCAAGGAACATGCTTTTACCATTCAAGGTGGTTAAAAATTTTCTCCACATAATTACGCCTGCCGTGGCTTGGATATCCAGGGGTGACCTGTGTCCATCATGTCTAAAAGTGGGAAACATGTAAAGGAGTTGTGAGATGAAAGCCCGGCCTTGAGGTATGATGCGAATGGCAAAATTCAGTGACCCAAGCAGAGACTGTAATTCTTGCGGTTGCAAGTACCGAGTTGTATGTAGAGATTATGTTGATCAGAATGTTTTCTACCTTGGGCGTGGCAGGCTAGCTTGCATGGTGGCTGAGTCTAGTATGATACCCAGGAATGTGATGAAGGTATCTGGTCCTTCAGTCTTGGTGGAGGAGACTGGGACACCCACCTGTTCGAATAGACTGATGGTTTCTTTTAGGCTCCTGGGAGGGGAAATATTCTCCTCGACCAGTAAGAAAGCATCCAGATAATGTATAACTGTAGGGCATCTGGCTATATTTAATAAAACCAGCATAGGGTTTCGGCGAATACGTCGAAAATGGCCGGACTACTTTGGAACCTAAATGTTAAACGTGAGCAAAATAGTAGTTCCCTGCCCACTTGATACCATGCAGGTGACACAGTGTAGGGTGGATAGGCAGTAACTTGAAAGCATTGTGATATCAGGCCCCTGCCTGCATGATAGCCGTAATGGCGTGATCTATGGTGGAATATTGCAGTGAAAATTCCTCTGAGGGTATGAGGGAGTTCAGACTAGGAGTGGCAGAGGTGTGAGGTGTTGATAGATCAATGATAAGTCTCTGTTTGTGAGAAGATTTCCCAGTGACAATACCGATGGGGTTTGTCTGCCATGTGGTGAACGGAGGGGACAGGAAGGGCCCCCATAGGAAGTCCTCTGCCACTTCCTGGCTATGAGTGTCTCCACCGCTGTAGGGTTTGTTGTGCGGATTGTAAATTAGGACATTCCAGGATTCCGGAAGGCATGTGTATGAGGCCTGTGTGAATCCTTCTGATAGACCCGAGATAATGAATTCCACCAAATGTCTAGATGGATGATGTGGCAGTAATGTCGTAAGTACAGAAATGTTTATTGATGTTAAGTATAGTTTGGGATACATTTTATTTGGACACAGATTTAGCATGTGCCCTGAAACAGATGGCTGGAGAAAGTGATTGCAACTCAACCAGTGCTGGAGGGGTCGCAGCGGCCGACCCAGCCATGGTAAGGGGTGTAGTGACCGATTCCCCAGGGGTGATACTGGCAGGCTAACTAGGCCTGAAAGGCGAAAAATTAATCTTGTTTTGTGACAGGTGAGGCCCTGCTAGTTGCCAAGTGGCTATGAGAGGCTCTGTCTATGAGTTGGCGCGAGGGGTTATTGAGGCCACCCGTCGTAGTGGCAGGAATCGTAGGCCTCTCGGTGATAGTAAAAGAAAACAGGGGGAGGGAGTGACAGGTGAGGCCCTCTCTATAATATTGCGAGGCGGCTAACTCACGTGTGGCCCGATGGCGTTTGCCTCCGAAACGTTGAGGCGGGGTGTTGGCCTCGCGGACCACTAAACGATAGGCAGAAATGCCAAGAAGGGAGGTACCTATTTGGGCCTATACCCCTAACTTGCCAGTACTCTATGGCCTAGAAGAATGAAACGTATGTGAACTACAACGTGAGCAGGCTTACGTACCTGGTAGTATGTATGAAGTTTTGAGATTCGACAGGTATGAAAACCTGGATAAACCTAAAAAGGGATAGAGTGAGAATGGATCCTGTGAGACCTGTGTAATCTGTATAGGCTGGGATTAGGGCTTCTAGCAGTATGTGTGGGAGGTGTAAAATCTATGAGTATGATAGTGACATGACTGCCCATGCTTGGTGACAAGCGTTACGCTGAGTCCGATACCTGGCAGCAGGGGATTGGCCGTGTAATGTGTATATATGGAAGGTGATCAGATGATATGCATGTCACTAAACTGATCTGGGAATGCAAGGGACTTTTTAATGTGAAGTGACAATATGCAGAATCATAAATGTTGCTGTAAAGTGACGTATGAATGTATGAACCAGAACGTGTGATTCAAAAACCGAAAGTCTTGTGAGACGTATATGCCGTGTTCTTGAATACTCGTGTTACGTCGTCTGAGTGTGTCAAGAAAAGGCCTGAGTTTGTAAATGCCATGTGAAATTATGTGAAATGACAATCTATGCAGAAAATGTTGTAACGTGACGTATGAGTGGTTGAACCAATGCGTGTGATTCAACCCGAAACCCTCTGTGGAAGGTAGGACCGTGTTCTTATATACTCGTGGTATATCGTATGAGTATGATAAGAAATGGCCTGAATAGTTAGTGCCATGTAATCGTAATGTACATGGTTGTAATAACATCATATCTCCATTATACTCTTTGAAAATAGGACCGTGTCCTTGAACTCGTGGTATGTCGTACGAGCATGACAGAAAAAGGAGCCGTAATGTAGGCTAACCATAACAGTAATATACATGTAATATCTGCATTGTAAAATAAAATAACTATTATTATTAAAACCATATATATATAATAAGCAAACTGAAACAAAATAGACAACCTAAGATCGTGTAAAATAAGTATTTGAAAGTTTAACCGATTACTGTGCAGGAAACGTATGATTGGTTGGATCAGTACGTGTGATTCAACCCGAGTATGCATGAAAAGGAATTAAATCCTTGTGTCATGGTTAACAACAAAGAAATGAGGCCTGTAACGTAGGCTGATTTAATTGTAATGAAATGGATAATTATAAAAAAAAAACTCCAGTAAGCGTGGGAGTCCAATGTCTATACAGAAATGTTAGCTGGTTTTATACCCTTGATGTAATAAGTGATACCTTAAAAATAGCATGAAAATGGTCTGTCTATTTAACCAAGCAACTTTTTAACCAAATGTAAATACATGAAATGATGAAATGTAACTCACGAAAAAGATCTATGTGAATACATAGCAGAATAACCGAATCTTAGTATGAAGGGAAACAGAAGTTAGCATGAATAGCTTAACCGTATGCATTTTAATGCGAACAGCAATCGTGCATAGAATATACTATGAATAAGTGCCGACCAGAAAACACAAACCGAAATGACAATCGTTTAAATGAAGCAAGGTTGGTTTTTACATGAAATGCAATAATGTCTGAGAAGCCTGTAGTACACTGAATGACCGGTAGGGGTCAGTGTGTAGGCGAAAATGCAGTGGTTCGATGGTTTTTACATGAAATGCAATAATGTCTGAGAAGCCTGTAGTACACCGAATGACCGGTAGGGGTCAGTGTGTAGGCGAAAATGCAGTGGTTCGTTGGTTTGTACATGAAATGCGATAATGTCTAAGAAGCCTGTAGTACACCCAAAGACCGGTAGGGGGTTTAAACGAATGATATGCATGAACATGCAATGGTTTTAGAACAGACTTAGACAAAATGCAGCCGTAAAGTGAGGACCTGACCCGTGCATGGTGCCGTGGGACTGATGCCTGGCATAACGGGTAGGTTGACTTACAGTTTGTGAGTCACTTGGACACCATCCACGGCGATGGATTGAAGAAAGAAGGTGGTAGGCCGGAAAAGCCTGTGGCTGGATTCCTGACACAGCTCTGCTTAAAAAACCTCATGGAGTAATCAGGTAAAATGGCGTCTGGATGACCCGGAAGTGGAAATTATGCAGCGCTGACCTCGAACGATATGGAGCCAGGTAAGGGGTGTCCCTTAAGTAGGGAAGAGGTGTGTCATACGCCCCTCCCACAATTACAGGCCAAAAGGCCTTAATACATATATATATATAAATACTTTGAATTTAATTTGAAACATGTCTAATTTTTTTTTTTTAACTATACCTACCAGCAGGGGGACTGTCTGATATTTTAGACAGTCCCCCTGCTGGCAGATCCACAACCAGCTATAGGGGGCCATGTGATCGCTCTATGAGAGCGATCACATGGCACCCGGGGGCCTCATTTGCCGGGGGAGGGCTGCCTGGGCTGTGAGGCAGCCCTCCAGAAGAGGATCGCGGCGGAGGTAAGTAGATCTCACCTCCTGGGAGCTTAAGCCGTTACGGCGTTCTATGCCGCCGCAACGGCTTTAAAGCCCTTTAAATCCGGGACGGCATAGAACGCCGTAACGGCGTTAAGGAGTTAAATAATGCTTTGGGTTTTGTTTTGCTCTCTTTGGTTATCATTTTTTCATTTTCAAGTTTAACAAATCTAACCTTTTTTTCTCGCATTATTGGCTTCCTTATATCTTTTTATAGGATGCATCTTGCTTGTCTGATTTCAATGCCCTTTTCTTATTTTTTATCTCTTGTTTTACTTCTCTACTTAGCCACATTGGTTTCAATTTGTTTCTTTTATATTTATTTTTTTGAGTTTATTTCAAAGGACACTATATTGTGATCACCATTTCCTAAGTGCTCACCTACTTGAATGTTGGTCAAAAGATCAACGTTGTTTGTTCGAACCAGGTCCAGACAAGCATCCTTTCTAGTTGGTGCTTGTACAAGTTGTGACATGAAGGTGTCATTCCACAAGTTGAAAAACCTAATTCCCTTTGCTGAGCTACTAGTCCCTCTGTCACAATTTATTGTCGGGTAATTGAAATCTCCAATAATTAAAGTGTTTCCCAGATATGCAGCTTTCTCAATTTGCTCAAACAGCTGTTGTTCCTCGTCAATATTAACATTAGGTGGTTTATAACATATGCCAACCAATAGTTGATTTCCCTTCTTTTGCCCCAAGCAGATATTTACCCATTAAGCTTCCACATTTTCCTCATCACATTTCACTTGCTTAAGATTTGACTATAACTCATGGTTGACCTACATGATCCTAGCCATCCTATCCCCCAGCACTGCATACCCTCTCCCATTTAGGTGTAACCCATCACTGCTATAAAGGCGCAAAGCCGTCCCAGTGCTCTAAAAACCCGAAACCCTCCTTCCTGCACCAAGACTTCAGCCACGCACTGACCTCTCTAATCTCCCGCTGCCTTTTTACTGTAGTGCGTGGCACAGGTAATATCTCAGAGAATACCACCATGGAGGTCCTTTTCTTAAGTGTGCTACCTAATTCCCTGAAATCATTCTTTAGGACCTTCCATCTTCCTCTTACATTGTCATTGGTACCAAAATGGACTGCTGGGTCCCAGCCCCTCCCAATAATCCATCCACTCTGTCAGCAACATGCCGGACCCAAGCACCTGGGAGACCGCAAACTGTCCGGTTGAGCCGATCAGAGCGGTAGATTGCCCTATCTACTCTCCTAATGATAGTCACCTACCACCACAACCTGTCTAGCCTTCCTTACATTTTCATCCCCACCCGTACAAGAGGGGCTGTTCCTATGGCTGTTTGAAGTAACTGATTCCTCTAATACAGCTTTTTTTTCATACCTCCAAGTGTCAGAAAGGAAGGAAGCGTACATCTTTCAGATGAATCAAGTTAAATGTAACATTCAGTGAGGGTGTAACACAAGCATGTGAAACTCGCGGCCCACAATGAACATCTTTATGGCCCGGTGAGCCGCGAGTACATGCTTAGTGTTAAAGCAGAGTAGGCAGGAGCTCAGTCTAACTGCTCCTCACTGCTCAGTTGCGCGCGCGGTCTGTAGTGATGCCAGATGCCGGAATATGACGTCATATTCCAGCACCTGGCTTCACTACAGACGGTGCGCGAGGGAGCAGTGAGGAGCAGGAAGGAGATCTCCAGATAGAAGATGACCACTGGACCCCAGAGAATGATGTGAGTGTGTGCAAGAATGTGTAAGTGTGTGGACTTTGGGCATTTGAGGGAGCGCTGTGGAGTATTGGCACCTAGTTATATGTATTTCAGGATATGATCTCTCCATATGGTAGTGGTGTTGTAGTCAGTGTGTGTGTGTATGTGTCTCTGTCGATGAGTGTGTGTGTGTGTGTGTCTGTCAGGGTTGCGATGGCCGCGGCGGGACAGTGGAGTACCTGGAGGTGCATGGAGGCATGGAACGCCACGTTACATTCCAACATGACGTTTACGTGCTTCACCTTCACAGGGTTTCAAGAAGGAGTGGGAGAATCCGCTTTGGCACAGGATGCGGACGGCGCCATTTGGGGTATACCAGAGGCCGGACTTAGGAGTCGCATACTGGCTGTCAGGATCCCGCGGGCGGCTGTGAGGGGAGGCTGCAGTCCGCTCGCGGCATTCACCCTCCAGCCGTCCGCGGTCCCCTTCCTGGCGTGCATCGGCGGGCGGCATCCTCCCAGCCACGGATGCCGCCCGCGTCTTCCTCTGCGTCCCCCAGCGGCAGCATGCATGACGCTGCACGCTGGGAGACCGCCCATTTTAATAAACGCCGGGGTCAGCCACCCAGCGTTAAAGGCACACTGCCTCAATCACAGTGGGAGGTCTAGATATCTCCCACGTGTGATTGTTAATTCTGATTGGAAATTATCCAATCAGAATTAACCTAATGATTTAAATACTTACCTTTCCTGTTCCTCTCTGCCCTGTTGTGGTCTTTGCTTGCTAGTATTGCTAATGAACTTGTGTTTCTGGTTACGTACTCTCTGGCTTGTTTATCTGACTTTGTGACTTTCTCTTACCCTTTGACCTCGGCTTGTTTCTCGTTCTTCTGTCTTCTGGTTCCCCTTACTCGGCTTGTCTCCTGACTATTCTCTGTGTGCTTAGCCCACTCTAAGGTCCGGTACTGCACCTTTTCTGTGTGTGTGTTCACGTGTTTGGCTCCCGGAATTGTGACACTGGCAGCAGCAATCTGAGTGTCTGCTTGTTGGCTAGTCTGCTTGTTGGATAGAGGGGGGCTGCTGGGATTTAGTAGGGGGAGGGGGGTGGGGACTGGGTTTTAGTAGAGGGGGATGCTTTATTATTTTTTTATTTTTTTTTAATACTGTACTTAAACCTAGGTTTCTATGAAAATTGTATTTTTTTATTTTTTTTTGTGGCCCACATAAACTTAAACCTTGTTTATTTGGCCCATGCTAGACTTTGAGTTTTACATGCTTGGTGTAACAGATGAAACCAATTTATGGGAAATGTGAGATTCAAAAATGTAAAAAAATAAACATGGTTATTCACTAACGTAAGAATTCAAAGTGAATTTAATTTTTTTTTATAAATTTTTTTTGAGTGCAGAGGAGAGTACAAGCTTAAACAGTGACATGCTCAGTACATAATAACATGGTTAACAATTGGCATATATAGTCAAGAGGAGCTGCACTTTTTTTGTGAAGTAGGAACAAGAGCACAACGACATTATATATATCCGTTAATCTGCGTAGTGAATAGAGTGTTGTAGTATTAGTATCAAGGCATTGATAAGGTTATGCGTGGGCTTGCAGGAGTGAGGGACACATGTTTTTTGCAGTTACGAGAGGCCTGAGCAGTCATAATACATGCTTATATAGCAGAGTTCAAGAGCAGTAAATACAAAACAAAGCAGAAAAACATATTGTATGGGGTTAAGACCAGAGCCCGGCGGTGTACTGTGGTATGCGAATGGTGGAGGAGGGAGACCAACCCTATCCCCGGTATTGAGCTAACGCGGAAAGTGATGAGCCTTTCCTATGAGTGCTTACTGTCTATGGGGGGCTGTCGTGTGTAACGTGTTGTGAGAAGTGTAGGTGGTGCAGATTAAGGCGAGTGGTAAATATAAGTAGCCCTGGTGAGGAGTTGCCTAACTATTGTAAGGTAATGGTATGTTACCAAAATACTTGTGTGTCAGAGGCTGCTAGGTAGGGTCATCTGCCGCCCAGTGTCCGAGTTTGTCCCCCACGCAGTCCCCCTCCTTAGCCGATGCTGACTCTGAGAGCTTGCCAGGTGTGCCGAGAGTAGAAGCGTTAACATAACATAACAGAGTAATATTGCATTACTATCTAGGCAGGGGAGTAGTTTATAAGGTGGCATGCTTAAAGTGCCTGAGTATTATTAACTTGGGTTGATTAAGCTATACATTCATGACTAACTATTTGTTGCTCCATTAATAAGTTCACTGACTGTGTGAGCTAATATCAGGTATATAATAGTGGTTGCAGTAACTAGATCTATGTGTAGCAATACTGTTCTAGTAGTTCATGACTGTTAGTACTACGATTCTGAGTGCGAGCAATTAATCTCTTCTTAAGGTGGTGAAAGTGAGGAGTGGACAGCTTTCTTGCCTATCCCAGTGGGGGAGCACTTTAAACATCATAAAAGACACATTCTTATACCTGCTGATTAATAAAGACAAGAAAACATTAGGAAAATATAGGCAAAACTTTGGCTTGGTTCTCTGCTGTGAAGCACGGCAAGTCTTCCTGCCTGTTGAATTTCAAATTTAAGGTCAAAATAGCTGAACTGGAAAAATGCTGTAAATGAGCTTTGCTTTCAGTTTGGCTACTCTGGTCTTAAGTTTGAAATTCACTTTGACTTCTCACTTTAGTAAATAACGCTGCATATTTTACTGCATTACAGATAAATGAGGTAGATAGACATGGTGGATGTCCACCTTGGGATCCTTAGAGCACTTTAGCTTGCTGAAATACTGTGAAGAGTTGGATCCTTTTGTTCTTTATTTTAGAAAATGTGCAGAAGTCAAAAGAATTTGGCACTTTTATAAATTAACATTGTTGCACACCATAGCACTGTCACTTCCTGGTTTGTTTAGCTCATTGGAGCAGCTGCTTGGCAAATAGTTCTCATTGAGCTACGTTAGGAAGTATGTGATTGGACAGCCGCAGAAAGTCTCTGATGGTGAAGGGGAGTACAAAAGACAGGGTGCGCTAGATAAAACAAAATAAAAGAAGGTGAAAAAAGTCTCTATAGGTACAGTGTAGACCTTGAGTAACTGTTCTTCTATTCTTGCTTTGGAATCTTAGTAGTCAAATATGGAATACAAAAGCAGAGAAGGGGGAGACCAATAGTGCAAAACCGTAATGCTGAAAGGATCACGAACAACACAGACGTGGAGAAGTGCCAACTTACAATTTTTAGAGCTAAGCCCAGCTCTAGGTAAAACAGCATACAGTGGTATTTAATACTCCCCACATGTAGGATATTACTGGGCAATTGGAGGTATCTCCACACGATTCTTTACAACTTCTGAGACAGACGTCAGCATATAAAATATATAAAAGAGGGAAAAACATGAAGGGGAGTGTTTGCAAATGCAGCAGACAAGATAAGTACATGTTTTGCAAGCTGTTTTTAGATATGCCCTTCATGGAAAATGCATAATTAAATGCATGCATGTTTTCATTTGGGGTATATCTACTAAACAGTGTTTTTGTTTAGTGTTTTTTTGTTTGTTTTTTTGCAGCAGTTCAGTGTCCCTTTAACCCCTTAACGATGGCGGGCGTTCTATGCTGTCCTTTTTGGGGCAGTCCTAAATGCCAGCGGGCAGCATAGAACGTCCCCGCCGTCCTTTTGTACTTATCGGGTCCCTGCCGTTCCCCAGACGGCAGTCACGATCCTGGGGTCTGCTTGGGAGCTCATGCAGAGCCCCTCTGTCCGATCCGGCCACCCCCCCGGCCATATGATCACAGAATCCTCACGATCACATGGCCGGTATAGCCGGCTTATGCAGTGCCTGGGCAGTCCCCCTAATGCCTGCAAAAAAGTTTATATAGTTATTAAAAGTTAATAAAAAGTTTAATAAAGTGAATAAAAGTATTTGGATTATGTATGTGTGTGTGTGTGTGTGTGTGTGTGTGTGTGTATGTATATATATATATATATATATATATATATATATATATATATGTATGTATATATAAAATTTTGATCTATGTACTATTATATACACATTCACATTTGGATATCTATATATATTAAAATACACTTAGAATGACGTTAAATTTTATCTAAAATAAACATATATAAAGATAATCAATAAATAAAATGAAAAAATACATTTAGAATGTTATATATACATATATGTATCTATAGATATATCTATCTATAAATATTTATAGCTATATATAAATATAAAATATATATACTGCAAATATATATTTTTTTATTTTTTTATATTTTATTTTTCAAATTCTTTATTTTTCTTGTGCGTGTAATTACAACAAGCTTGCAGCGCCACGACAGCACGTACAAGCTTTTCAGTGTCATACAAGCAAACAATGTCATGGCAGTTTAAACAGCACATTTAATTTTTTTAAGATATAACAGGCTTGGTGGTACAAGTGATAGTTGAGTTATGCATGCTTAGTTGAGTAGTTATTATGCGAGTATTAAGTTACATGCTATGTAGAATAACGTTGTATAGATTTCTCTACACTGCTTAAGATTTACCACCAGGGGGCAGCGAGTCACTGAGCTTGCCGGATAGAGCTTATATGTTGGCTTAGACTTTTTTAAAAGGTTTCTATGCAGATCTGTAGTTATAAAACAACTGTGGTTAAATCTAAAATAATAATATTAAACGGGAGATGCTAACTAAACAATATACAGTGCGCTGCTAAGACTTTAATTTGTCACGGTTGGCAGCCGCTTGGTTACTCCTGTAGCTGTGCTGGATCGGCTGGCTTCCAGGTTGTGGTCAGGTCTCTTGTGTTTCCTGCTGGATACTGGACTGCTCAGGGACTTGTTGGTCAGGAGTATGTTTGGTCCTATGCTTCTACTTTAGGTGCAGAATGAAGCCTGCGTGTTGTGGCTGTTGCTCCTCTTTGAGTAAGTGGAGTGAGAGTCCAAATAAAGTCCCTTAGGTCCGCCAGCAGCCGTTGGAGTTGCTGCCTCCCATAATGCAGGTGGGAGCTTGTTCTCCGGCTCGTAATGGGCGCGGCGGCCATCTTGGATTTTGCTGAGCGGTCCCAGCTTAAACATTTCGCCGCTCGGATGGTGTAGGTGGTCGTTGATTCCCCGGTGGGGTCCGGGATAACCCCCCCGGCTCACAGGGGGGGTGAATGGGGCCCTCAATAGGTGCGTGGGAGGACCCGCCGGACTAAGAGCGGGAGATCAGCCGTTTCTCCCGCCAGAGCCTCACGACAGGCCTCAATACCAGCTGCCCAGGAGTCAGCATTTCCGGTAGGACAGGGGTCGATATCGACTTCTGGAGGGGTTGCATGAATCCCCTCTGCCTTCTTGGGCTGCTGCCTGTTCTTTTTTGGGGGGAGAAAAGGTAGTTTTGGGCTGATTATGAATGTTTCATTGTGGAGCCGAGGTGCCCCACGTCCATCCAGCGCGGCGGTCAGGCCCCCGCCCCCGCCCCCTTATTATTTTTTTATTTACATAATCAAGTCGTTTTATTAATTACAATCTGAGGGACCTGCCCGACAACCCAGGCAGAAAGTCCAGAGAATTTGGCTGTAACTTTCTAGAACACCATAAAACCTGTACATGAGGAGTACTGTTTTACTCGGAAGACTTCGCTGAACACAAATATTAGCTTTTAAAAACAGTAAAACGTATCACAACAATGATATCGTCACTAAAAATGCTGTTTTTTGCATTTTTCACACACAAATGGTACTTATACTGATGATATAATTGTTGTGATACGTTTTACTATTATGAAACACTAATACTTGTGTTCGACAAAGTCTCCTGAGTATAACAGAACCCCCCCCCCCCCCCCCATGTACAAGTTTTATGGTGTTTTCAAAGGTTACGGAGTCAAATATAAGGCTTGAGTTTCCTTTTATTCACATTGAAATTTACCCGATTGGTTATGCTACCTTTGAGACCGTACGGTAGCCAAGGAATGAGAATTACCCCCATGATGGTATACCATTTGCAAAAGTAGACAACCCAAGGTATTGCAAATGGGGTATATCCAGTCTTTTGTAGTAGCCACTTAGTCACAAACACTGACCAAAGTTAGCGTTCAATTTAGTTTTTTGCATTTTTCACACACAAACAAATATGAACGCTAACATTTTTTGTACTTTATTGCAGCAACAGCTAACAGTATTGTGACATTCATAGTTAAAATTATATGCAAAACTAAAATAATACAATTTCTCAATTTAAAAAAATATTTTATTCACATTAAATTATGTTTAATATACAAATATTTGATGTGACATGAAAGCCCTGTTTCTCCTAAACAAAATGATATATGATAAGTGTGGGTGCACATAATATGAAAGAGGCGAATTACGCCAGAACAGACAGTGCAAATTCAAGGTTTTGTTTACATTTTGTTTTGATCACAACTTGTGCAACTGGCTTAGTCCTTATGGGGTTAATAATACAAATTAATGGATGTTTGAAGTTTCTATATGAAATTTAAATTTATTGAATTAGTTACTGATTTAAAGTTAAAAACAAAATATGTGTACCCATTTCCTACTAAGTTGCAGTCTCCATATTAGTGTTATTAGTGTAGGAATATGATTACATTATGTGCCGAATTAAAGAGATTTTGCTTCTTCTGTTTTATAGCTGTTAAAAAGCAGTCACTTTCTTTTCATGTCTACCTACTGCTTGTTTCACTGTGTTTGATTCTGCCGGAGGCAAGTTCAATATAAAATTCATAGCATGTGCCCCACTGTCATATCATGTGTCAGCCAGACATGGATGACTGACTCCACCATTGGAGCAACTCTGAAAATGAGAAATTACCTAGATATGTCCCTGCCATTAAAATAATACATCTTCCCATTTGTGTTATAAATAGTCTAATAAACATCTTTTCATGTGAATTATACAACTGTCAAATTATCAAAGATGCAGGATAAAGTTATACCAAAAGGTGTGCTGGGCTATTTTTAATGCACATTTTCTTGAGCACTAAAACTACAAAATAATAAACTACTCGGCAACTTAACTAAGCATGCAATACTCATGTTTTTGTATGGAATGAGCCCATGCAATTTGTGTTCAAACAATGAATACACCTTCTGTACTACAACCTATGACTTTCCACGGTCGGTATGAGCAGATGGACTCTTACCTTAAATCGCCCAAATAAACATTGACTACATCATATATCACAAAGATCCATGATGTATTCAATGTAAAATATTGTGATAAACTAACCTCACCTCCATTCCAGCACTGCCATCTTCAGAGCTTCATGGGTCCAATGGACTTCGGTCCATTCTCCATTTCTCCTCTGGTGTTCTGTGATTTGCCCTGCTTGGGGATGACTTCCCAGGCAGGGCAAGCCTCCTCTGTAACGGTGACACACTGGCTTTGATGCTAGTGTCTGAACAGAGTTTCCATAGCGTGGTTGCAATTGTTGGGAGAGCAGAAGGACTGCATGTGGGTGGTCTTTTCTGCTCTCAATTGTCAGAATTATCAGCATAGAGTCTATGGGAGAAACACTTGTTTCTCCCAATATATACATTTGCAAGCAAATCTGCTAGCATAATGTAGAGAGATAATTTAATGCTATTTCAAAAGAGCATAAGTAGTTTGGGGCATGACAGGTGTCCTTTAACACTGGTTTGTCATTTGGATCCAGCCGGGCTTGTATACCACGCCAAACCCATGCAAGATGAACCAATAGGGACAGCAAAGTTCAATATATATATATAAACAACTTTTAGACAAACGTAAACCTTGCCATTCAAATATCACAGAAGATATTATATATATATATATATATATATATATATATATAGCCACTTAGTCCTAAACACTGGCCAAAATTATTGTTCAGATTAGTTTTTTTGCATTTTTCACACACAAATATGAACGCCAACTTGGTCAGTGTTTATGACTAAGTGGCTACTAAAAAAGCCTGGACATACCCCATTTGTATTATCCTTGGGTTGTCTACTTTTGCAAATGGTATGCTATCATGGGGGTAAATCTCATTCCTGGGCTACTGTAATGTCTCAAAGGCAACATAACCAGTCTGGCAAATTTCAATGTGTATAAATTGACGTGTTACATTTGACCCTGTAACCTTCCAAAACACCATAAACCCTGTACATTGGGGGTACTATTTTACATTGATGTGAGACATCGTTGAATACAAATGTGTATTTTATTGCAGTAACAGCTAACCGTATTATTCACAGTTCGAATTCCATGCAGAACTAAAAAATTTACATTTCTAAAAAAATCTGACTTTTTTTTATATTATATTCATATTAACTTATGTTTCATAGCTAAATATTTGATGTTAAATGAAAGCCCTATTTCTCCTGAATAAAATTATATATATTAATTGTGTATTTAATATGAAAGCGGTGAATTACGGTTGAACAGACATAAAGCGCAAATTCCAGGTTTTGTTTACGTTTGTTTTGATCACAACTTCATTTGGTTCAGTCCTTAGGGGGTTAAGGGTTTGAGATTCCCAATAAGCCGGAATGCTGCCACCCTGAAAGAAGGACTTGACCGGTGTATAGTCGCCATATGGGCAGTCGGAATCTAGGACAAACACCCCCCATATACCTACTCCCAATAACACTCTGACACTAAGGAATATGGGTTAAATCGTCCACAGCTTTATTAAATAATCTCCAATAATAACAATTAGAATAATTATAAAATAATATAATATATAACCATAATAACTTAACATGTAATATGGGTCATTGCCCCCCATGCCCTGCCCTCACATCCGTATCCTTCTTTTAATATAAAGGCAATGACCCCACATAAATAACACATATATATATATATAACATTTCGACTTTACTCTAACATAAATAACTTAAAGTGCCAAACATAATTAACCATGGCAGGGGTATACCCGGATACCCCTACCCCACCAGGTTCTGAGCCACCTCCCGGACTCGAAACCTACCAACCACCAATGACCACAATGTTTCCTGTCCATCACGTTCTTCCTGGGGAGCCTCTTTCCTCTTCTTAGGCTCCCTATCCCGCCACAAGCTCAGACCTTGACCCCTTAAGCTGTCTGAGCTCCGCCACCCCGAAGAAACAACGCCTTCTGCATCCCCTCCTGACAACCTAGGTTCAGTAGGTCCCAACCCACCTCGGAGAGATGCACGCCATCCGCATGGTAGTAACCCGGCAACCCGCCTTATAACTCCCTGTGCCGTACCACAACGCCCCCCAATTTTCGCACGAAGCTCGCCATCAAGCTGTTAACCTTTCCCCTGCACCTGTCGATGGCCACCGGGTCCCTCGCATGCCGCCAATGCCGACGTGGCACCATCTCAGACCACACTATCATAACCCCGGGGAGCAGATCCCTCAACTTATTGAGGTCCTGCTTCATCCATTTCACCAATCTTCGCTGCGGTGTGAGGCCCAGATCATTGCCACCCGCATGAAGGACCAGTAGGTCGGCCCCCTCCCGTCCGCCACTATTCCGAATATTGCCCTGCATACGTCACCCCAACAAAATCCCCTATACCCGAACCATCTCACAGTCAACTGGTCCAAAGGAAAGCCCAGCTGCTGGCCCCGAGCTCGAGCTGCAGCCCTCCTTGCGGCCCAGAAAACAAAGGAATGGCCCACGATCCATGCGACTCGGCCTGGGGAAGGAGGAGACAACAGTGTCAGTACCCGGTCCCCCCACCGTAGGCCCCCGGCCCGCATTATAAGTCCAATAAGCCCAAACTAATGTAAGATCTGAACCGCGCGGATTCCCACCTACCAATCCGTTTTACCAGATCGTCCCCTAGTCCCAAACGCGTTGCCTTCGTAGCCGCCCCGATGCGGAAGGAGTGCGTCCCGAAGCTAGAAGCCCGCAGCCCCAACCTGCCCAGGCCCAAGCGGAAGACCTTAGTGAACTGAAAACGAGAGAGTGAGGAGCCGTCCGCGTGCAGCAATAACAGCCCCCCAACTGTCTGCCTCAGGGTCAGATAATGCGTCACCGCGGCCACCGGGCACAACGTCGAGCCTGGCAGGGCGCCCAAAGCTACGTCGCGGCCCACACCCTTAATATCCGTTTTCGACCTGGCCAGGTGCACCAACAACCTCCCTTCCAGCACGTGAACTCCCGACACCTGGAGACCTCCCGGCGCCACCCGCGTGGCACTCACCAGTTCACCTCTGCAGAAAGCCAAAAGGAATGCCGCCCGAAACAACGCCACTTCGAAACCATCAAAACAGATGTCGGGTGCCTACTATCCTGTGTCCTACGACCCTTTCTGTACCCTTTAAGCGCTTGCCGAATGACAAAAGCCTTGGTAAGATCCTCTTTCCCGTGCAGCTTGAACCAGAAGGCCATCGCCGCCATGGTCCTGTCAACCACCGCCGGGGACGCACCCCCCGCCAGGAGTTGAAAGGTGAACCACAGGAAAGCGTCCACGGACGATTCGCCCGATGACCCCAGGTCCGTCCCCTCCCAGGAACACTCCCATGTACTCCAGACCTTACTGTATACGGCCCAAGTGGCCGGTGCCAGCGAAGCCTTCACAAGTCCGCCAAGCAGGACGCTCCCAGTCGCCACATCTCGTCCGGGCATGCCAGGCCCACCTCCTGCACCTCCGGGGCCAACGTCCGAAATCGGGACCACTGAAAACGAGAGAGAGCGTCAGCCACCTCGTTTAAATACCCCGGCACATGGCACGCGCGAAAAACTATATTAAGAGTCATGCACAACAATATGAAGCGCCGGAGGAGCCTCACCACCGGTTTGGATGCAGCCGACTGGTTGTTGACGGCATGCACCACTGCCATATTGTCAGAGAAAAAGACCACCTTGCGGTCCCGGAGCCCCTCCCCCCCACAGTGCTAACGCGACCACCAACGGGAACATTTCCAGAAAGGCCAGGTTACGCATAAGGGGGGAGTGCCCCCACCCCTCCGGCCACCTTTCAGCGCACCATCTCCCACCGAAATATGCCCCGAAACCCACACTACCTGACGCATCGGTGAACAGCTCCAGTTCGTCTGCCGATACGCCCCCTTGCCGGAAGAATACCGTCCCATTAAAATCCCTAAGAAAGGTGTCCCATATCTCCAAATCAGCCCGCATGTGCGATGACACACGGATGAAGTGGTGCGGGGAACGCACCCCCGCCGTAGTCGCTGCCAGGCTGCGGCTGAACACCCTGCCCATTGGTATGACCTTGCAGGCAAAGTTGAGCATCCCAATGAGCGACTGCAACTGACGTAGCGTCACCTTTCGCGCCCGCGGCAACTACGCTCCTCAGCCCTTCCAACTTAGCCCGCGGGAGCTGACACTCCCCATGCACCGAATCTATTTCCAGTCCTAGGAAGCTAAGACATTCGGTTGGGCCCTCCGTCTTGTCCGCCGCCAGCGGCACCCCAAAATGGCCTGCCAACCATTCAATGGTCCGCAACAAGTGCGAGCATTCAGGTGACTCCGCTGGCCCCACACAGAGGAAGTCGTCCAGGTAGTGTACGACCGCTTTGCACCCCGCCTCGACCTGGACTACCCATTCGAGAAACAAACTGAATTTCTCGAAGTAGGAGCATGAAATGGAACAACCAATAGGGAGACATAGGTCCACAAAGTATTGCCCCTCAAAGTAACACCCCAGCAAATGGTGACACGCCAGGTGTACTGGGAGGAGCCGAAAAGCAGCCTCAATGTCCACCTTGGCCATTAGCGCCCCACGCCCCGCCCGTCTCACCAGCTCGACCGCCTGGTCAAAAGACGCATAGGAGACCGAGCACAAGTCCTTGTCTATGTCGTCATTCACAGACGTTCCTTTGGGGTAGGAAAGGTGGTGAATGAGCCTAAACTTCCCCGGCTCTTTTTTGGGGACCACTCCGAGTGGGGAAACCCGAAGGCCCTCCATCGGGGGTGTCTGAAATGGTCCCGCCATCCTGCCCAGCAGCACTTCCTTAGCGAGCTTGTCCCGTAACACCCCTGGGAATTCCGCCACCGATTTAAGGTTGCGCAAATCCCGAGTACCGCCCCTGTCCCGAAAGGGGATGAAGAACCCTCGCCCAAACCCAGCCCGGAGTAACTCGGCATCCGCCCTGTTACCGTAGAGGCTTAGCCAAGGTTCCATCACGCCTAATTTCACCGGGGTTAGACCCCAGGGCAGGGGAAGCCCCCCCACTCCCCCACTAGTGGAAGGGGCTGAGGCGCCCCCCGACTTTCCCTTTTTGAAACAGCACTGCAGTCCATGGGCCCCTCCACAACCCGAGCACTCGTGCTTGAAGCGGCACGACGCATTCCACTTGCATTGGCCTTCATTGAAAAGCCAGCATAAGCCCTTTTGAGAGGCGGCCGACGAGGCGGACTGACCCTTTGCGCCAGCCGCGTGCTGAAAGGGCTGCGCCTTCTGCGCCATCATAAGCTTCATCCAGAGAGGCAGGTCCATTTGGTCCCACCTCATACCCGGATTGGCCGCGAGCCGCTGCCGGAATTGTTCATCGTACCGCCACCAGGCCATCCCCCCCCGTAGGTGCGGTAAGCTTCCCAAATCCCATCCAAATAGCAGAACAGGGAGGAGCAGGATCCTGGCGATTTATCGCCAATCACGCTGGCTAAGACGCAGAACGCCCTCAACCAGTTCCCGAAGGACTTCGGGATCTTGCTATAACGCTTGCGCTTTTCCTCCTCCTCCTTCTTTTTGTCCTTTTTATCCTCTTCCTTGAGGTCAATATAGTCCTCCAACGGAAGAAGGGAGAAGATCTCACAAAATTCACCCGCCCAAATTTTGTCTTTGACCTCCGGCTTGAGATGGACCCCCAGCGGACCCGCGAACGACACTTAAGCGTGCTGCCTCGCTGCATCCGTCACCCCACCCGTCAGCTCGGCCCGCTCCGACCCCGTTTCCACCGCGCTGGTCGACTCCCTGGAGTCCCCGCCGACGCCAGACGCCGCCGCAACCCCGCCGCTTGCTCCCGCGACCGCTGCCCCCTGTGCCCAAACTGGACCCACACTATCCCCTGTGGCACCCCCCACTCCCAACGAATGGAGTAGTGACTGCAGTGCATGTACTAAAGCGTTGGGATGCACAGATCCGCCAGACTCCCCGACCAAGCCCCTCGATCCAGTGGCACCCGGGGCTGCTACGCCATCCGCTGGTCGTCCTGGATGCACAACTTCCACCCGATTCCCGCCAACCGGGGAGCCTGCCCGGTGCCTCGAGAACACTGATGAGGAGCGGCTCCGAGACCTGAAACGAGGAGAAGAAGTCCTGGGCAGAGTGAACTGTTCCCGTGCCGCCCGTCCCGTCCCGTCCCAGGGAGTGCCTGCCCGACACCAAGGCCTCCCGCCGTGACCTGCCTTGCCGTGGCGCACCTAAGGCCTTGTCTTTCCCGCCCCTGGGACTACGACTCCTAGAGTCCCTCCTAGATGTCCGCCCCCGTGAACCATTCCTGGGGGTCCCGACCCCCCCCCTGCTCGGCTACCTGACGTGGACCTACATCGTGACCCCCCACTCTCGCCCCCGCTCCCGACAGACATGGGGCTGACACTGCTGGACCCCGAACGAGACCTCACACTCGACCTCCGCCCCCGGCCCCCACCCTTCTGATTCCGGGACCGACCCCTAGCCCCCCGGACAGGGCCCGTTGGCCACCAGGGTCCCCACCACGACCCCCCGGGGTCCCCTTTCCCCCTTAGAACTGGTCCCACCGCCGCTCTGCCGCCCCTTTCCACTCCTGACTTATCTGTGGCAGTACTAACCAGCTCCCCACCCACTCCTGGCTATACCAAGGACCCCCCAGACGACCCTTGGATACCTGACAGGGCCCCTCTGGCAGCTGAAGTGGCACTAGTCCCCTCACCGGCCCCCCTGAAGCTGCCTGTGCCCCCCCTTGACCTCCTATCCCTACCCACCCGTGACCCAGGGGAATGCCTCTCACCCCCTACACCCCCAACCCGCTCTCCTGGCTTTGTTCGCCCCCCACTCCCATGTTGGTTGCAAAGGGGGGCCTGGGAGGGACCCCCTGCACTTGCCTGGTGTCCCTGCGGCCTGCTCCGTGCAGACCTGGCGACTTACTTGCTGGGCCCGGCAACTGATGCAGGGGGCGCCGCCCCGTCCCGCCCGGCACTCCGGTAGGCCGTCCAGCCGCCTCTGCAGCCTCCGAATCCGGCGGGGCCCCGTCCAACCCGGGGGCCACGCCGCCGACCTCCTGGGCAACCGCCCGTCGTCCAGCTCCCCGCCGAGGCCCCGGTCGCACACGGGGAGGCGGAGCCTCGACCACGCGGTCACCGGGCTTGTCGCGGCTACCGCCAGCCACCTCGTCCCCTCCAGTCTGGCCATCTCCGTCTCCTGCGCCCGGGCTCCGACGTCTCGGCGGCCTCCTGGCCCTCGCCGGGCGCCCTCCGCCGCCGTCCCGATCTGCTGCCGCCGCCAGGACCGGCCCCGGTTGGGCCCTCAGCCAGTCTGCACCCTGTTGCCGCGCAGCCATTCTGATCCCTTCCAGGAGTCTCTCCACATCCTCCATGGCCCTGCAGAAAAAGAAAAAGGGAAAGCCCTACCCAGCTAAATCTTCAAACACAGGAGTGCACACAAACTTAACCAGGTAGGAGATTAAAAGTGATATTTACAAAATGACTACCTATTTAAATAGCCAAACCCCCTTACCCACAAACCACCAGTCCTGGCCGCTTCCTCCTAAGCCTGCCTCCTAACCCCTGTCAAGGCCCTGCTCCGCTAAGCTGTGCTTTGGCTACGTGGGGCTACAGTTTGAGAGCCGCTGTTCATATGTTAAAGGACTAACACATAATTATCTCTTTACGTTTAGTTTATGTAAAATAAGTTTTAGTCAAGTTTAAACATGTATGAAAAAAAAATATTAAAAGTTAATTTTACTGTAGTTTGGTTACATTCCACGGGAGAAAAGAAAAACAAATCCTTTTTTTTGTGGCACAAAATCACTGTCATTCTTGCGAAATAAATATACATCTCGTTTGAATTTGTTTAATTACGGTATGCAAATATATTGTTGTTTGATTGTTTCTCTGTCAGAGCAAAGGTTTTCTGATCATGTCGGAAGGCTAGCGTAACGCAAAGTTAAAATTTGTTTGTAAATTTTATGTTGTGCCCTGTCAAATGCTGTCAGAGCTGCTCTGCTGCTTTGCATTTTATCAGAAAGCACAATTAATAGAGAAAGGAGAATGCAATGTACGTGACACAGCTGCAAAGAGAAAATAACAAGAAAACAAGTGACTCCACTTTACAAATGTAAATAAGGTGTCTGAAGAGTGGAGTGAAGATGATGTGCACTGACAGGAAAGCGTGCATTAGTGGAGATACTGTAGCTGCTCTGTGGGTATTCTTTATGCTGTAAGGATGAGATGAAAGCATTTTGGCTTTCTCAATGTGTTGCATAATTTATTACCATTGTGCTGTTCCAGTTCGCATCCTCTTAAGTCAGTTTTGGCTTTTCCTTGTCATTCTCATCATATCATCTTCATTCAAGAAGGTTCTTGTCGAACGAAAATGTAAGTTGCAGCTACAACGTGAAGGCACACAAAGTGCAGGAGTGAGGCAATCTTGTATAAATACAGGCACTTTCCACACATATTCTTGTGGACCGAGCACTGAGGATAAACAGTATCTCCCATCTCCAGTCTGTTGCGTGCGCTCTATTTAATTTTTTTCAGATTCCCTTGTTTTGTGTCTGAAATGCAGCTGCTGTGATTCTTGTAGCTGGGATTACATGAACTGTAGAGTATGCAAGGACCACAGTTTGTGTATGTTCATTTCCCACGTTTTGTTCTTTGTGTTTCGTTATCATGTTGTGTTCTTGTGAGCACTTTCCCATGAGCTCTTTGGCCTTGTAGTTGCCTAGAGGTCTCTATTTTTTCCCGACAGGTCTAAAAGGAAATGTGAAATACTAGTTTGTGAGCAGAACACATCTAAAACTGTGTGAGGTAACTTAGGGTTTCCACCTGCCCGGTATTTGGTCAGCACAGCCTTTATTTGAGACTTTCTGGTTGGTGTTGGTATTATTCTCTGATGGGAGAATGGTAGGTGAAATGGAGCCAAAATTTCCACTTCTGACATGTACACACATTGCTATATACACACAATGGCACGCACACTTACATAATATACAATCAATGACAAACACCTTGTACACACTCACTATATACACTGATTAACACAACCAGTCAGACTTAGTATGCACACACACTCAGACACATTATACTCTTACTGCTATACAAACAATGACACAATACTACACACACGCACTCAGACATAGTATGTATGCACTGACAAATACACACAGTGTATATATACACACTGCCACACATACATAATGCTTCATGCACTGTTAGATACATTGAAAGTAGTTTTGTTTTTAGTGATTTAGGGAATGGTCTTCTTTAAAAACGTGACGTCATGTCATTTTTTTTAAAACAAAAAATTAATGAGAAAGTTTTGCTTTGAGACATTGACTCTTTGTTTACTAAATTAAAGGGACACTATAGTCACCCAGACCACTTGAGCTCAATGAAGTGGTCTTGGTGCCAGTTCCTTCAGGTTTTAACCCTTCACATGTAAACATAGCAGTTTCAGAGAAACTGCTATGTTTACATTAGCAGTTAATCCAACCTCTAGTGGCTGTCTTCCTGACAGCCGCTAGAGGCGATTCTGTCCAACGTCCATTGAGAAATGCCTTTCTATGGACTGTTTAAATCCGCGCTCCACTCGGGAGCTGATGTCGGTGGGGGAGAGGTCACTAGTGCCAAGGGAGCCCGGCACTGGATTAAGGTAAGTGGCGGGAGGGGGACCCTGAGGGTGATATAAAACAAGTTTGTCTTCCTGACACTATAGTGATCCTTTAAGAATCTCTGAGTCTGTAATGTCTCCAATCTAACAAGTTGCTTGAAAAACACTACTGTAGTATGACTTCATTAAAGATTTACAAATTAAGCCTTTGCTGCAGCAGTATGACACCTTTAGCATTGAATTTATGAAATGTAATGATTGCTTTTCCCAACAGGGGATTTTTATTTTATTTATTGTTTGCATCAACATTGAACTTTAAAATGACTCACTAAGTAACATTTTCTTTAATTTCTGGCACAGGCTAAAAGACATGAATTTTTCATACAGGAATCGACTGGCCATATGTTTGTATGCAATCCTTAAGAAATTGATGTCGTTAGCACCAAAACCTATTTTTATCTTGCTTGTTATAAAATGTTTATCATTATTGAACTGTTAGCTGCTAGATTGGGAGCATATTTACCTTTGCTTTGTATGTCTAACGCCTTGGTCTCTGCATGCCAACTCACATTTTTTTTTTTTTTATTGAATTATTTTTAAACTTCTGAAAGTACACTTGGTATATACAGAGCTCCTAAAAACAAGGTCAACCATCATCCTATCTAAAACAGCTACACTTTGATTTGCAGAGAAATCAATTAACCTTTCAAGGCTTTTAATAAATGAAATTGTCAGTAGTGAAGTTTGCAAAATAGCACATTTTCGGAAGTTCAAATATAAATACATTGCGGGCTATAACTTTGAAGCTTTTTAACCCCTTAAGGATGGAGAAAATTGTACAAGTTGTGATCAAAACAAAAAGAAAACAAAACCTGGAATTTGCGCTATATGTCTGTTGAACCATAATTCAACTCTTTCATATTGATACCGGAGAAACTGACGGAAGCCAAGCACAGAGAGATGGACACAGGTTTCTTCAGGAAGGAAGAGATTCTTTATTGGATCACCGATCGGGACTCAGAGGGACTAATGTCACCAAAATACAGCAAGTTCTGAGCCCCGGACAATAGTGCAGGCTCCTTATATAGGCACATAACTCCTCCCATATTAAGCTCCACCCGCACATTCTCTTGACCAATCAATACAAACAAGAATTAACTTCCTGCTTGACCGCATGGCTTGTCCAGCACAATGGAGGAGGGGAATACTACATCCTGTATTCTTGCACATGCTCCGTACACTACTGATCGTATCTTGCCTCGTGCAACCAACTGATCGATACGTCAGCATATGCACGTACACATGCCACGTGGTAATCTCGGCCTACTAAATTTATTTTTACCGAGATTCCACCACAATATTAAGTACACCCACGCATATTATATATCATTTTGTTCAGGGGAAACATGACTTTCAGGTCATAAATTTTTTTTTATATATGAAACCTAATTTAATATGAATAAAATTATAAAAACATAGAGAAATTAAATGTTATTTTTCAAGTTCTGCATGCCATTTTAATTGTTAATATCATAATACTGTTAGATTTTACTACAAAAAAATACACATATTTGTATTCAGTGATGTCTCACAAGTACAAAAGTACCCACTATGTACAGGTTTTTATTGTGTTTTGGAGAGTTACAGGGTCAAATATAGGGCTTTCTCCTTTTTCATTTTTACACATTGAAATTAGCCAGGTTGGTTTGCTGGGCCTGTGCTGTAGCCACTTGGTCACAAACCCTGGCCAAAGTTAGCGTTGATATTAGTTTTTTTTGCATTTTTCACACAAAGACTGCACTTTCATTGATTATATCATCGTCATTATACATTTAATTCTCTAAAACACTCATATTTGTGTTCAGCAATGTCTCATGAGTAAAACAGTACCATACATGTATAGGTTTTATTGGGTTTTGGAAAGTTACAGGGTCAAATATAGGGCTTGCCCATTTAATTTTTAACACATTCAAATTTGCCAGATTTGCCATTTGAGACTGTATGGCAGCTCAGGAATGAGATTTACGCCCATCATGGCAAACCATGTGCCAAAGTAGACAACCCAGGGTATTCAAAATGTCCAGTCTTTTTTAGTAGCCACTTAGTCACAAACACTGGCCAAAGTTAGCGTTTATAATTTTTGTTTTTTTTGCATTTTTTATTAAAATAAAACCTGCACTTTCACTTATGATATCATTGTCAATATAGGTTTTACTGCTCTAACACTCATATTTATGTTCAGGGATTCCTCAACAGTAAAACCGTTTTTTTTTGTATTTCTCACACTAAAACTGCACTTTCACTAATGGTATCATCACAAGTAAAATAAAATTGTGTTTTTAAACACTCCTATTTGTGTTCAGTGAAGCCTCACATGTACAACAGTACCCCACAATGGACTTTCTGCATGGGTTGTCAGGCAGGTCCCTTGAATTATAATTAATAAAATATAATTATGTAAATATATATATATATATCTACACACACAAATATATGCACATATATTAATATATTATATATTTTATTATTTATATATTTATAATTCTAAGTGTATTTTGAGAGCGCTATAATATTTCAAGATACGCTTATGACATTACATTTTTTATTTTTTATTTTATGTATATGTTCAATATATGTATAATATAGTATAAGGTGATTACAACACCTGATTTAGCATAATATATATATATATATATTTTTTTTTATTTTTTATTTCGAAGTTTATTTTGGTATATATATATATATATATATATATATATATATATATATATATATATATATATATATATATATATATATAAAAAACTAGAAAAGCTACAATTTCTGGGGAAATTGTGTGAAGTGTTCTTGCCTCCACCAGTAGTCTACAACTGGAGTGGGCGGAGTAACTGTTATTATTTACATAGCACATTTAATTGCAACGTTGTTGCCCAAAGTGCTTCACAGTTACATTAAAACATACATTTATAAAAACATTAGCAGGTGCAAACGGCCCTGGGACAAATTTCGCCACAAGAACGACGATATTCCGAGAACCATTCGCCGAAACGTTCCACAAAGTAATAGCAATCCGATCGGGAACAATCTGCACGTTTTGGTATATTTTTGTCTGTAGTGTAAAAACTGTGGGAGGAGTTAGGGTGGCAAATTTGGCTATAATAATAATAATAACTAGAAAAGGTACAATTTCTGGGGAAATTGTGTGAAGTGTTCTTGCCTCCACCAGTAGTCTACAACTGGAGTGAGCGGAGTAACTGTTATCATTTATATAGCACATTTAATTGCAATGTTTTTGCACAGTTACATTAAACCATACATTTGTAAAAACATTAGCAGGTGTACAAAAGGCCCTGTCTATGACATCACTTGCTGCTGCAGCCTTGCACAGGTCAGAGTATTTTTGCGGTTGCCATCTTCAAATGGTCGTATTTTAAAAACTATAAATCCTACAGTGAAGAGCTTTATATTGTGAGAATCACAAGACCCAGACCTACATTTTGATGTATAGTATGTCTCTGAGATTTTAACAATGAAGGCACAGTCGCAGTTTAGAAATTGCCCTTCAAATGTGAGCTTTGCAGAGTGGAGTTTCAATGAATGTCAATGGACTGCATGAGTTGCAAACAAATGGTCATATTGTGAAAACTATAAGGACTATGGCTTAGCCGTGGACATTTTTAGTGGCAGCAGGGATAGCTGAACGTTTTGATATAAGATTTGTGTAGGTGGGCCTGAAAATGAGGGAGTGGTGGCAGTTTAGAAATCATGTCCTGATTTTTCAGCTTTTGCCAGCTCCCACTCTACCTTTGCCATTCATTCCTATGGGACAAATTTCGCCACAAGAACGACGATATTCCGAGAACCATTCGGCGAAACGTTCCACAAAGTAATAGCAATCCGATCGGGAACAATCTGCACGTTTTGGTATATTTTTGTCTATGTAGTGTAAAAACTGTGGGAGGAGTTAGGGTGGCAAATTTGGCTATAATAATAATATATATGTGAGATAACAGTAAGTGGTCTTGCTATGCAAGAACACTTAATAACTAGAAAAGCTACAATTTCTGGGGAAATTGTGTGAAGTGTTCTTGCCTCCACCAGTAGTCTACAACTGGAGTGGGCGGAGTAACTGTTATTATTTATTTATATAGCACATTTAATTGCAATGTTGTTGCCCAAAGTGCTTCACAGTTACATTAAAACATACATTTATAAAAACATTAGCTGGCCCTGTCTATGACATCACTTGCTGCTGCAGCCTTGCACAGGCCAGAGTTTTTTCGCGGTTGCCATCTTCAAACGGTTGTATTTTAAAAACTATAAATTCTACAGCGAAGAGCTTTATAGTGTGAGAATCACAAGACCCAGACCTACATTTGGATGTATAGTATGTCTCTGAGATATTAACAATGAAGGCACAGTCGCAGTTTAGAAATTGCCCTTCAAATGTGAGCTTTGCAGAGTGGAGTTTCAATGAATGTCAATGGACGGCGTGAGTTTCAAACAAATGGTCATATCTTGAAAACTATAATGACTATGGCTTAGCTGTGGACATTTTTAGTGGCAGCAGGGATAGCTGAACGTTTTAATATAAGATTTGTGTAGGTGGGCCTGAAAATGAGGGAGTGGTGGCAGTTTAGAAATCATGTCCTGATTTTTCAGCTTTTGCCAGCTCCCACTCTAGCTTTGCCATTCATTCCTATGGGTCAAATTTCACCACAAGAACAACGATATTCCGTGAACCATTCGGCGAAACGTTCCACAAAGTAATAGCAACACGATCGGGAACAATCTGCACGTTTTGGTAAATTTTGGTCTATGTAGTGTAAAAACTGTGGGAGGAGTTAGGGTGGTAAATTTGGCTATAATAATAATAATAATAACTAGAAAAGCTACAATTTCTGGGGAAATTGTGTGAAGTGTTCTTGCCTCCATCAGTAGTCTACAACTAGAGTGGGCGGAGTAACTGTTAGTATTTATTTATATAGCACATTTAATTGCAATGTTGTTGCCCAAAGTGCTTCACAGTTACATTAAAACATACAGTTATAAAAAATTAGCAGGTGTAAAAGGCTTTGTCTATGACATCACTTGCTGCTGCAGCCTTGCACAGGTCAGAGTATTTTGGCGGTTGCCATCTTCAAACGGTCGTATTTTAAAAACTATAATTCCTACAGTGAAGAGCTTTATATTGTGAGAATCACAAGACCCAGACCTACATTTTGATGTATAGTATGTCTCTGAGATATTAACAATGAAGGCACAGTCGCAGTTTAGAAATTGCCCTTCAAATGTGAGCTTTGCAGAGTGGAGTTTCAATGAATGTCAATGGAAGGCGTGAGTTGCAAACAAATGGTTATATTGTGAAAACTATCAGGATTATGGCTTAGCTGTGGACATTTCTAGTGGCAGCAGGGATAGCTGAACGTTTTGATATAAGATTTGTGTAGGTGGGCCTGAAAATGAGGGAGTGGTGGCAGTTTAGAAATCATGTCCTGATTTTTCAGCTTTTGCCAGCTCCCACTCTAGCTTTGCCATTCATTCCTATGGGACAAATTTCGCCACAAGAACGACGATATTCCGTGAACCATTCGGCGAAACGTTCCACAAAGTAATAGCAATCCGATCGGGAACAATCTGCATGTTTTGGTATATTTTTGTCTATGTAGTGTAAAAACTGTGGGAGGAGTTAGGGTGGCAAATTTGGCTATAATAAGAATAATAAGAATAATAATAATAATATATATGTGAGATAACATTAAGTGGTCTTGCTTTGCAAGAACACTTAATAACTAGAAAAGCTACAATTTCTGGGGAAATTGTGAAGTGTTCTTGCCTCCACCAGTAGTATAAAACTGGAGTGGGCGGAGTAACTGTTATTATTTATTTATATAGCACATTTAATTGCAACGTTGTTGCACAGTTACATTAAAACATACAGTTATAAAAACATTAGCAGGTGCAAATGGCCCTGTCTATGACATCACTTGCTGCTGCAGCCTTGCACAGGTCAGAGTATTTTTGCGGTTGCCATCTTCAAACGGTCGTATTTTAAAAACTATAAATCCTACAGTGAAGAGCTTTATATTGTGAGAATCACAAGACCCATACCTACATTTTGATGTATAGTATGTCTCTGAGATATTAACAAGGAAGGCACAGTCGCAGTTTAGAAATTGCCCTTCAAATGTGAGCTTTGCAGAGTGGCGTTTCAATGAATGTCAATGGACTGCGTGAGTTGCAAACAAATGGTCATATTGTGAAAACTATCAGGACTATGGCTTAGCCGTGGACATTTTTAGTGGCAGCAGGGATAGCTGAACGTTTTGATATAAGATTTGTGTAGGTGGGCTTGAAAATGAGGGAGTAGTGGCAGTTTAGAAATCATGTCCTGATTTTTCAGCTTTTGCCAGCTCCCACTCTAGCTTTGCCATTCATTCCTATGGGACAAATTTCGCCACAAGAATGACGATATTCCGAGAACCATTCAGCGAAACGTTCCACAAAGTAATAGCAACGCGATCGGGAACAATCTGCACGTTTTGGTAAATTTTTGTCTATGTAGTGTAAAAACTGTGGGAGGAGTTAGGGTGGCAAATTTGGCTATAATAAGAATAAGAATAATAATAATAACTAGAAAAGCTACAATTTCTGGGGAAATTGTGTGAAGTGTTCTTGCCTCCATCAGTAGTCTACAACTAGAGTGGGCGGAGTAACTGTTATCATTTATATAGCACATTTAATTGCAATGTTGTTGCCCAAAGTGCTTCCCAGTTACATTAAAACATACAGTTATAAAAAATTAGCAGGTGTAAAAGGCTTTGTCTATGACATCACTTGCTGCTGCAGCCTTGCACAGGTCAGAGTATTTTGGCGGTTGCCATATTCAAACGGTCGTATTTTAAAAACTATAAATCCTACAGTGAAGAGCTTTATATTGTGAGAATCACAAGACCCAGACCTACATTTTGATGTATAGTATGTCTCTGAGATATTAACAATGAAGGCACAGTCGCAGTTTAGAAATTGCCCTTCAAATGTGAGCTTTGCAGAGTGGAGTTTCAATGAATGTCAATGGACTGCGTGAGTTGCAAACAAATGGTCATATTGTGAAAACTATAAGGAATACGACTTAGCTGTGGACATTTTTAGTGGCAGCAGGGATAGCTGAACGTTTTGATATAAGATTTGTGTAGGTGGGCCTGAAAATGAGGGAGTGGTGGCAATTTAGAAATCATGTCCTGATTTTTCAGCTTTTGCCAGCTCCCACTTTAGCTTTGCCATTCATTCCTATGGGACAAATTTTGCCACAAGAACGACGATATTCCGTGAACCATTCGGCGAAATGTTCTACAAAGTAATAGCAATCTGCACGTTTTGGTAAATTTTCGGCTATGTAGTGTAAAAACTGTGGGAGGAGTTAGGGTGGCAAATTTGGCTATAATAAGAATAATAATAATAATATATATGTGAGATAACAGTAAGTGGTCTTGCTATGCAAGAACACTTAATAATATATATGTGAGATAACAGTAAGTGGTCTTGCTATGCAAGAACACTTAATAATTATATATGTGTGAGAACATTAAGTGGTCTTGCTATGCAAGAACACTTAATAATATATATGTGAGATAACATTAAGTGGTCTTGCTATGCAAGAACACTTAATAATATATATGTGAGATAACATTAAGTGGTCTTGCTATGCAAGAACACTTAAATATATATATTAATACCAAAATATACGTAGTTAAATTATACATGTATTATATATGTATAATATGCTAATCAGGTGTTTTAATTAACTTATAATTTATTTATACATGTATAATATTCTAATGTTTGTGTTTACCTGGGGAGCTAACAATAGTTAGGGCGTACTATGCCACCTTAACGGCGTTTAGGCTCACCAAATGTAGGGCGGCACAGTACGCCCTAACGGCGTTAAGGCATGAAGAATGCCTGAGAAAGCAGGTAAAATGTTCAAAGTTGGATTTCATTTTTTTTTTTCTTTTATGGTTTTGGTAGAATACCTACTTCTAATCCTTGTACAGCTTCCATGCATCCCTACATTAATGTATTTGTGAATCATGTACCTCAATGCATATTTTAATAATATACCTTAATGCACATTAAACTAATTATTTTTTTAGTCCAGTAAATATTAAAGGGACACAATAGGCATCAAAACATCTTTAGATGAATGGAGTAACTTGGTGTATAGATCATGCCCCTGCAGTCTCCCTGCTCAATTCTTTTTCATTTAAGAGTTTAAGGGACACTATAGTCACCCAGACCACTTCAGCTCAATGAAGTGGTCTGGGTGCCAGGTCCCTCAGGTTTTAACCCTGCTCTTGCCGCGCATGCGCATTCCGCTTCACTTGGGAGCTGACGTCGGTGGGGGAGAAGAGATCACCAATGCCGAGGGAGCCCAGCCCTGGATAAAGGTAAGCTGTTGAAGGGGTTTTAACTCCTTCAGCATCAAGGGAGGGGGACCCTGTGGATGGGGGCACCCTCAGGGCACTATAGTGTCAGGAAAACCGCTTTGTTTTCCCGACACTATAGTGATCCTTTAACCCCATAAGGACCACCAAACTTCTTGAATAAAAGGGAATCATGACCTGTCACACATGTCATGTGTCCTTAAGGGGTTAAATCACTTTGTTTATGCAGCTCTTGTTACGACTCCCGTGTGTGAGGAGATTTAAAATAAAGTTAACATCTGATTGAAAATGAAACCTTATTTTTTCATGCAGGCTGTGTCAGTCACAGCCAGGGGAGGTGTGGCTAGGGCTGCGTGGACAGAAACAAAATGGATTTAACTCCTAAATGGCAGTGAATTGAGCAGTGAGACTGTGGTGGCATGCTGGGGGTGGCCTCCATTGGTGGTCTCCATTGGTGGTGTGATACTGACCTGATGTATGTGCTGGAGTCTGATGCCAATTTTGCACAGAACTGATATTAGCTTGCCTGAAACTCTTGTTTCTGTCTGGATAATGGTAACTTTTGCTGCTGGAGGTAGTCACATTTCTGGCAGCATAGGGCTTAATACATACTGAAATACTGCACATACAATCACTGGAGTGGTCATGGTGCTTGGAGTTACCCTTGAATGGTACTAAGACTATGAAGTAAAATGACACTGCACTGAGTCCTTTGAGTCCTGAAAGACCAATTCCAAGTGTTGTTCTGCTTGCAAACAAAATTTACACTTTTCATAAACTAACCTGGTTACACCACCCACCCAGCTGTCAGAAACCAGTCCTGTTATTTTCTAGTTGTTTAACTTGGTGGCGCTAAATGCAAGACACATGCAATTGCTCAGAACTGCAGGATTTGCATAATTAAATGCATGTATGTTTTCATTAGCGTTGTATTTACTAAACTGTTTTTGTTGTTTTTGTATTTGGGAAGTGGAGTATCCCTTTAGGCCTCTATGGGCCAGGAGAATTGCAGAGCTCTTTCATCAGCATAACCTAAGATTACGGGTGTGTGCAGGGGATGACCGAGGCATACCCTGATGTATGGCCCCTGTTTACCTCTGTCTTAGCACTTTAGTGTGAGTTGGAATTAGTTTATGTTTTCGAAGAACACCTCTGTATACACTATGTTTATCATTAGAGCAAACATGTATTTTGTACCACTTTTGCTAACTTTGTATTTTTTTCAGCATAGTGTTAGATAGTAATTCTCCCTGGGTTCACACCCTAATGTTCTGCGCATGCTTATGCCTATGACGCATGATTGTTTTGTCTCTTAAAGGGATTCTGTCGTGTAAGGAAATCAAAGTTGTATTTGTTACACAATAGTTCCCTCTGCTCTCCCCCCTCCTTAGCCCCAACAGCACAGAAAGATTTAAAAATCCCTTTTAACATTTACCCAATTCCAGCGCTGTTCTACCTTGGTGCTGGATCGGCGCTCCATAGTCGCTGTCAGGGAGGTCTAATGCACAGGCGCGGCAAGTTCATTAGGCCTTTCCCATAGGAAAGCATTGCCTAAGCATTGCAGACCAGGAGCATGACCTCCAGTCATGAGACCAAAAGTCGCTCAACCACTAGAAAGAGCCTCTAGTGACTGTCTGATTGGCAGCCACTAGAGGCAGGCTTATTTGTACAAAGTAATGATTTACATTGCATGACTAAGGGGAACAGGGACACTGCACCCAGACCAATTAAATAAGCTGAAGTGGTCTGGATGCCTATAGCGTCACTTTACATTTCTGTAACTTAATATGCTTTCCTTACTTTTTTTTTTTGAATTTTTAATATAATTTACTTTTTAAATATGTTTAATTTATAAAAAAAAAATTAAAAAAAATTGTTTTTGTCAGATTAAATGCAACCGAGTAATAATGCCAAGCTCATATGTTAATTCTTCCAGTCAGCATACAATTGGACAACATTTGTTAGGTATTATTTAAACCTATCCATCAAACCTATTTTTTTTTTTATTTATTTATATTTTTTATTAATTATAAAATGAAAACGAATCGTAATGTATTATCATTTGTTTTCAATGAGGAAAATAAAACCCAAGAGCTTTATGTTTGTGTTTGTGATTCCTCTTTGATATTCTATTTCTTACTCCTATAGAGTGGCTCTGTATGCTCTCCTAATTAAAATCCAAAGGAACTCTAGAGGTTGGGCAGCCTGCAGAGGGAGGTTATCACATGCAAGCTTGGAATTACAGGGGCTTTTTGTATCTATTCTGTGGGGCTTCCTCAGTTTGTTTTGCTTGATGCTTTGTATTTGTTGTGAGATCATCTGCCTTTGGATCTTCTATTAGTGCTGTTTGTTAGACAGAATGTTGTTGAGCAGGTTAGGTCTCCATTGTGAAATTGATTGTGGAACCGTCTCTTTGATATTTTCTTCCCTATATTGCCTGGAGTCAAGCTTGAAATGAATGGCTAGCCTCTCACCTCCTAAATCTATTCCAGGTCAAACCTCAGTTGATTTCTTTATGAAACACCAGAAACCTGAGCGTGTGTTCTAGACTGTTTAAAGTGTCTGCTCATGAATTGCATGCTTCTGGCTTCCTGGGGCTGTAAATGATTACCTGCAGCAATGTGTTTTAAGGCAAGCTGTAAGCAAGACCCTGCTCTTACACCTAATTATTCTCGTATTTAAAACAATATATTAACTGTTTTAATGTCAGTGCCTTATATTCACAATAATCACATCCTGGACAAGGTATTAACACTCTGCTTTTAAAAGCTTGACGAAATTGGAGAAGTGCTGCTACTTCTGTTATCCTTGCTTTCTTTTGTGTTTTCATAGATTTTCATCCATAAGCAAATTTTGGCTATCACCGTGCTATAACCTGAATATTACATTCATATGAAACATTTTATTTATTTTTTACCGTTGCCAAAATTAGTTGATACACCTGATATTGGTGAATATTTGGATCTAGCTTAGTAGTCCACACACTGCCACAAAGCCTATAACAACATAGAATTGACAGTGTTGACATAAAAAGGATTTGTGCATATGTATTTGCATACAAGTTTATACATATTTTAGTGATGTATAAAGTTTTAATGTGTACTTACCGTGCAAATAGTCACTTGATATAACAAAGTAAGTTAATTTATACGGTGGGCAAGCTCACGCATTTATGAAATGTTTTTTTATTTTGCTTCACTGGGTGGTAAAGACAAAAAAATACGACATCAATGGACAACAACTGCGCATACAACCAACCTCCACATGTGATACACCAGCATCCCACAATTCCTAACTTTTACCAGTACATTAGTAATGGTGGGAGTCCAAGTGTGTCATCTTGGACACAGAGGCTTTCTATCCTTTTTCCAAATGCCATCTTGAAAGCAGGAGAATTGATCTACAGTTATGTATTTTTCTTATCCTGGCGGTGATTTTACAGTACAAGGTATAATTTTGAAGAGCACTCGTAAAATGTGCAGGTATAATGAACCTTGTTGCAGGTCATTATTTATTTATTACTGGTATTTATAAAGCGCCAACAGATGCCGCAGCGCTGTTCAATTAGTGGAGAACATACAATATACACACACAAATACAAAAGGTAGAGAGGGCCCTGCCCGTAAGCTGAAATCTAGCCATTTAAGCTCTTTTATACAAAGTGCATAGGTAGATAGCCCGTGAGCTTACAATCTAAAGGACATGCAGTCAGATAGGCAAACATTCATTTCTGACTTCATACCTGAAGCAACTCAGGCAAGGCATCACTAAAGATATACCGTATATACTCGAGTATAAGCAGAGTTTTTCAGCACATTTTTTGTGCTTAAAAACCCCAACTTGGCTTATACTCGAGTCAGTGTCTGTATTATGGCAACTTACATTGCCATAATACAGACAGGGGGCTGTGGGGGCTGCAGGGGCTGCAGAGCGTTTACTTACCTCTCCTGCAGCTCCTGTCAGCTCCCTTCTCCTCCGCGCCGGTCCTTTCAAAAAATGTGCTGAAAAACTCTGCTTATACTCGAGTATATACGGTATATCTTTAGTGATGCCTTGCCTGAGTTGCTTCAGGTATGAAGTCAGAAATGAATGTTTGCCTATCTGACTGCATGTCCTTTAGATTGTAAGCTCACGGGCTATCTACCTATGCACTTTGTATAAAAGCTACTGCATTTCCCACCCTAGTCTTATACTCGAGTCAATAAGTTTTCCCAGTTTTTTGGGGTAAAATTAGGGGCCTCGGCTTATATGCGGGTCGGCTTATACTTGAGTATATACGGTACACCTGTATGAGCAGGGCCCTTTTTAACCTCTTGTACTCATTAGCATTTGTAATAGTTTATCTCGTTTGTCATATTATTCCTTTTGAAATATTTCAAAGAGCTGCTGAAAATGTTGGTGGTCTATAGATGATTAAATTGCGAGAAATAAAATAAAAAAAAGGGGAAAACACACAAACTGCACTCATACACACACTGCACTCATACACACACACTGCACTCATACACACACACACACTGCACTCATACACACACACACACTGCACTCATACACACACACACTGCACTCATACACACACACACTGCACTCATACACACACACACTGCACTCATACACACACACACTGCACTCATACACACACACACTGCACTCATACACACACACACTGCACTCATACACACACACACTGCACTCATACACACACACACTGCACTCATACACACACACACTGCACTCATACACACTGCACTCATACACACTGCACACATACACACACACTGCACACATACACACACACTGCACACATACACACACACTGCACACATACACACACACTGCACACATACACACACACTGCACACATACACACACTGCACTCATACACACACACTTCACTCATACACACACACTGCACTCATACACACACACTGCACTCATACACACACACACTGCACTCATACACACACACTGCACTCATACACACACACTGCACTCACACACACACTCTGCACTCACTCACACACACACACTGCACTCATACACACACACACACACTGCACTCATACACACACACACACACTGCACTCATACACACACACACACTGCACTCATACACACACACACACTGCACTCATACACACACACACTGCATTGATACACACACACATTGCATTGATACACACACACTGCATTGATACACACACACACACACTGCATTGATACACACACACACTGCATTCATTATATACACACACTGTAAATAAATATTCAATTAATATAAATTTTTTAGGATCTAATTTTATTTAGAAATTTACCAGTAGACCCATGGGTGTTCCTTCTGGCCAGACCTCTAGAGGGATGGACCAGAACTGAGCAGAAACTGGTACACAAAATTAACCTGGCAGCAAGGCGGGCCTTGGCTCAGGTCTGGCTTCAACCTTCCGCCCCCCCGATCCAGGTAGTGCTACTGAAGATTAAAGATACATTCCTTATGGATAAACTCACAGCAAAGGTCAGGGGCACAATTGCCAAATTTAATAAAGTGTGGGCACCTTGGATGGACAGCGGTATGAGTGATTAGGGCGCAAGGGTCCTAGGCGTAGCCCTACAGACCCCTCCCTCTATGATTGGGTGCAAGACGGATGTGAACACGGTTTACCTCCCTTTAGAGGGCATATTGAGGTTCTCATTTGGCGGCCTCCGGGAGGCAGCAAGCTTTTTGGGGGCAGGGAGATTCGGGGCTACGTACAGCGCAATAGGTTTGGGGTTATTGGCGCTACTTTGCGAACTACAGGCGGAGGACATGCGACTACTATCCCCTCCCTTTCCCACCCCCCCCCTTCCCTGGTTTTCCCTTCCTGGCTCTTCATCCTATAATCTTTCCTGTTCCCGCTTTTCTATGTCTTTTCTATCTTTCCTTCCTTTCCGTTTCTCTCTTTATTTCTTCTGAATGGCTGCATATTCTTTTTCTCCGCTACCTTGGCTTAGACCTCGTCCTGTCTAGACAGGGACGCTACTACAGGGAGCTTTTCTTGGAAATGTACGATTGCACTATTAGGCGTTCCAACAGGCGAGGCCGGACAAAGTTTTTTCTATAGCCCGAAGGATATGTTACTACATATGTAAAATATTCAATGTCATGTATATCACATGCTATAGCCATTCTAGTTCTTTTTGAGTTTTATATATATGAAAATGGAGGGACACCACGACCTCAAGTGCAATCCTCGATACCAACCCGCCGATGACATCGACGAAGCTTCAAGAGACTTATAATGTACCTTATACGATGTGCCTTATGTTTCTATTGATTCCTGCATATGTTCAGGTGGCGTTATTTGTATCGATGTGTATTGTACATGTGGTGTTCAACCGTACCAAAAATAAAGAATTTAAAAAAAAAAAAAGAAATTTACCAGTAGCTACTGCATTTCCCACCCTAGTCTTATACTCGAGTCAATAAGTTTTCCCAGTTTTTTGGGGGTAAAATTAGGGGCCTCGGCTTATATTCGGGTCGGCTTATACTTGAGTATATACGGTACACTTGTATGAGCAGGGCCCTTTTTAACCTCTTGTACTCATTAGCATTTGTAATAGTTTATCTCGTTTGTCATATTATTCCTTTTGAAATATTTCAAAGAGCTGCTGATAATTTTGGTGGTCTATAGATGATAGACATTAAAGGGACACTATAGTCACCTGAACAACTTTAGCTTAATGAAGCAGTTTTGGTGTATAGAACATGCCCCTGCAGCCTCACTGCTCAATCCTCTGCCATTTAGGAGTTAAATCCCTTTGTTTATGAACCCTAGTCACACCTCCCTGCATGTGACTTGCACAGCCTTCCATAAACACTTCCTGTAAAGAGAGCCCTATTTAGGCTTTCTTTATTGCAAGTTCTGTTTAATTAAGATTTTCTTATCCCCTGCTTGCTAGACCCTGCAAGAGCCTCCTGCATGTGATTAAAGTTCAATTTAGAGATTAAGATACAATTATTTAAGGTAAATTACATCTGTTTGAAAGTGAAACCAGTTTTTTTTTTCATGCAGGCTCTGTCAATCAAAGCCAGGGGAGGTATGGCTAGGGCTGCATAAACTGAAACAAAGTGATTTAACTCCTAAATGACAGTGAATTGAGCAGTGAAATTGCAGGGGAATGATCTATACACTAAAACTGCTTTATTTAGCTAAAGTAATTTAGGTGACTATAGTGTTCCTTTAAATTGCGAGAAATAAAATTAAAAAAAAAGGGGAAAACATAGCCTGACATTATAAAGTTTAGAAACTGGAATACATCTGGGCTTTAGCAAACATATAAGTGTTGGGTGTTCTAGCTGGACTTAAAGGCCACCTAAATCCAAAATTTTTATCTGTGGAACAATGATGTACCAGTGTGACTTTAATGCCAGTTTGTGAGTACATAATACAGTAGACAACGGAGAATGGTCATGCAGTTTGTGCAGGATAAACAAGAACAGGAAATAATGGTATGCTGCTGACAATCATAACCTAGTGATAGCCTGTGCATCAATGTCCAACAAATATAGGAGGACCAAAGGAATTAATCCAACAGGAACATATAGGAAACTCAATGCTAAGATATTGTGTGAGGGTTATTTTGGAATAGCCTATTTATTATGGACACAAAATGTTTATGTAGTGAAAAACAATGCATGAAAGGAAGTCAACATGCTGTGTCACAAAGCTAGAATTATTATACTTTTTTTAGTATCAGTTGATTCCTGGGTTGTCTTATGATCTGCCTATTTTTGTTTAAATTCATATCCACATCACAAAAGTCCAGATCAGTATAACTCAGGCATGTCTACAATTGTTGACTAATTTTTTTTTTTATGATTTTCTGCTTTGTTAGTATGGACACACTTGAAAATGAGATTCTAATATTGATGTGCCATTCTCGGGAAAACAATTTATTTTATATAAAGAAACCTAGCACTTAACTGACTGCATGTCGGAACATTCCATTCATTTCCACTGCATTTTATCTAAGATAGAGAAAAACTAGCGTAAGCAATCTCACATATAGATATATATATATATATATATATATATATATATATATATATATATATGTATGTGTGTGTGTGTGTGTGTGTGTACCTCTATATACAATATATTTCTCTAGGTGAGACACAAATGACAGGATGGTTTTCGGCATTCATGATACATTTTTTTTTACCCATTTATATTTTCTGCTGCACAGCCACAGAGTAATTTGATAGTACACACAGGTTCTTTTTGTTTTTTTTGTTTGATATTTTACGGTTTAATGTTAAACAATTAATTAGACTTATTATTTATTGAGCCACCAGTAAACTGCCTCTTTGTTCAAAAATGTTCTACAATATGTTGACTCATTGCATGAAATCATTAAATAAACACTCTAATATTAACAAAATATATGTAATTAAAACGTAGATATTTTTTGTTACACATTGGAATTACAAGGAGAGAAAAACAAGTAGCAAGAGAGGTGAGAACGGACAACAGCTCAATTAGCCTGCCCTTCGGTGGCTCCCCGCTCAGACCTCAATCTGGTTTTAGCTCATCTTGTGCCCTTACTGAGAGAACATATCTGAAGCATATCAGACTGGTCCCACCCGTAAGGACAGTCCAGATCCAAAATCCAGATTGTTTCAACCTTGTAAGGTATCATCAGTGAGGCATAGCCAATATCCCTCTAGGCACCATGAGCATTGGAATTACAAGATCCCCTTGTTAAAATAAAAATTGTGCAAAAATATGTAATGCTCATCTTTGTTCCTGGGACAGTCTTTTTGGTTAAAGATAAATTAATTAAATCTGTATGTATGTAGTTTTCAAGGGCATTCATACACCAAACTCTTAGAAATTACTTAATGAATAATGATACATGATCAAGCATTTCACCTCTTTTTGCTCTGGAAAGAGTGGAGAGTATCTCTTTCCAGCTGGACAATGATTCTAAACACGCAGCCAAAGTTAGACCGGAGTGGATTAATACAAACTTAATAGTCTTGGAATCTATGGCAAGATACAATTGCTGATGATTTACTGTCCTTAATAATCCAATGGCTTCTGAGCAATTTTACCAAAAGGAATAGAGAAAAAACTGCTGGATTGAGGTGTAGAATGCTTGTTCCTTCTGTTAAGTGCCGATCGCACATTTGTTTATGTGTGTAGTGAATAATTGTAGTAATATTCACAGGTAAATCTGAATTTATACAATTTTTATACCAGTATGGCAGCAATCAAATGGCAGGGAGTACTATGTATGTATGTATGTATATTTCATATATGTGCTATTTTTCATATATGTGCTATTTTTCTCTATAGTGGAAGATTTGTATCATTATACTGATAAACTGTTTTATCGTTCCCCAGACTGTTAACCCGTATTGGGATGAAGGGTATTCTTTCAAACTTTGCTTGACAGTACTTTTATATGAAAATCACGTTCGCTTCTTCTGAGAATGATCTGATAAATTGTATTTGAGCCTTGGTTATATAATGTTGCTAGCTTTAATCTCTCAGGCGATTCTACAATTCACCTTGGCACACCGGTATAATTCTGCGAAGAGAAACCAGTATATTCATTACAACTCTCACGATTGCAGTTTGTAACAATTTACAATTAGTGGATCGTCTTCATGTCATGGTCCTCGAGGAAAATTAGCTCTTTAGCAGGCTATTTTTATATTGATATGCCAATGTAGAAATGCTGCCTTCTCTTGCATTATGAGAGAATAGAGATATGGTTTATAAAGAAGCATAGGGGATCTTCCTGGGCATTATGCCAGATTGGCAACATAGGATCTTATTATGCAACAGTCAGAAAGGCCTTGATACTTCCTATGTTGAAAAAGTACCTATGGGGCTATGAAACTAAAATGTAATATTTAGTTTGATAGGATTTGTATGAGATATGCATACTTTTCACACAGCTAGACTACATTTTTATCGGAGTATCTCCTTATAAAAGCATGTTCTGCTAAGTTTTCATGAGAAAAAAAAAAAGTTATGTGAAAATATTACAGAAAAGAGTTTCATTTTAGTTCCATTGTTTCCGTAATTGTACTTTTTATAGCAAGTGGAGTCCCTGTTACTTTATTCTCATTTGTGAATTTTACGATGTATGATTTTATATTTCTGATATGGCTTAATGTCTAGTTAAACACTGATTAGTCACAATACAGCTTTGATATCTAACATGACTTTATTTGGATATTTTCTTCTGGGTCTTGCGAACGCTCTCATTTTATAATCTCTTCTCTGAAATGTTTCCAAAGCTCTAAGCATTGGGAGAGAGGTATAAATTTGAGATGGCAGTAAAGTCTTCTGCGGTTCAGCAGGATTTAGAATAAAAAGGGGAAATGTCACTTTTTTTGAATTTATACAATTGAATAAAACATTGAAATGAATTGCTCCATTTTCTTTTAAAATTGTATGAAAGAAGTTACATTATAATCCAGCTCAGACAATGTAGATCCCAGGAAACTTTGCAAATCAAAAGAAGAAATAAAAAAACATATTTTTTTTTTTTTTTTTTTGTCTTCTATATAGGATTTTCTAAAGCTGAGTGTCAGGTGCAAAGGACAGGGTTTATGGCAAAGAATGACAGGGAGTTAAAATGAAGGCGCCCAGTTGCAGGATAAAAATGTGTCGATTTTTGCATTTAATGTTATTTTTCACACATTACAAATACATATTTGTTAAATATAGGGATGAGCAATCTAAAAATCCCTGGAGTGACAGGGTACCTTTAAATGTAAAATATTATGAAATGCAGTGTACTTGGGCGGTTAAAGCCTGTTTGTGTGTCTGTAAAACCAAACTTGTTAATTTTATTTATAATATTCCCTTCACCTGCAGACAATGCCACTTTTTGTAGTTCCAGGTAGTTTTGTAACTTAGCAGCTTTTAAACAATAATTAAGTTAGAAAACAATACCAAACAATAGAATTTTTGTGAAACATCTAACATTAAGAGAGTTACGAGAGTATATTGCAGCCCAGTGAAAATATACTATTTACACAATAATCTCTCTGTGTTTTATTTTTATACAATATTATGGTTGCAAGTTGCACAGTGATCATATTGAATTTGTCCCTCTGTGTTAGTTGTACATGTGTCATGCTTAAAATGAAATCTATGCATCTGATTTTTATTTATTTTTATTTTCCTTTGATCTTTTTGTTACTTCTAGGCGTCCCCAGAAAGTTTGCCTGTGTCCTTTCCTGCCAGCGCATCCTCTGACTGTTTCCACCAGCTTGTACATTGTCCAGCATCCAGCTGAGGTGAGTAGGGCTGTGGGAGTTATTCAAGTTCAGCCCCTGGCCTGGTCATGTCATTGTGGGAGAAAACCAGACAGAAGCAGTCTAATCACCACATCTGTGGCTTCCTGATCAGCTTGTTCAGCACTTTACTCTCAGTACGATGTGATTTACACTAAAAATTATGCAGCATTGCATGTGTCTTGTTTGCTTGCATTTTGAATTCCTTTCTGTTAGATACAGCAAAAAAAAAAACATACTCTGTTGAAATGGAATGCTTTATAAAGGTGCATGAATTGATCCCATCACCTGATATAATATTTGCAGTATTAGCAAATATTAATGCAACAGTATGGCTAGCAGGATAATAGTATTATTTATTATAGCAAAGGTGTAGTACATTGCATTGTGCTGCACTTAAAATTTGAATGTGTGGAGGTGGCCATCTCCAATTTGCATTGCGATATTTATAGGAACACTGTAGGCACCATCACCACTTTGTCTGATGAAAGTGGTTATGGTGCTTGGAGTCCATGGGCACCAAAACCACATCACTGCTAACTAGTTTACTCACAGATCAATATTAGAGCCCCTTTCACACTCTGCTTGGAATAAATGTTAATGCCTGCTAGAGGAGTTCTGCATTTTAAGAGTCCTTGATACTCCAAAGTCACCTTCTCAAGACATCTACTTTGCATGAGGTGCTTTCCAGCACCATAAGCTGTGCCGATTTACATCATTATATATTTTTTCAATGATATATTTTTAAATTCAATTTTTTTTTATTAGTTTTTCAGTGAATGGGGGTACAGAAGATAAATAAATGGGGTGGGGGATGCATATTCGACATGGTAACACATCAAACATTCGTACAACAACAACATGTTATGGGAGGGGGGAACATACAGGAAAGGGTTGGTAAACAGGTCCCAGTTTGTTGCACCATATTAGGTCACACTTTTGGCAACACAGTGCTGTCTCATGACCAGATTACATTTCCGTGATACATATAGTCAAAACATTGATACCCTGAATGTGGGTCAACAAGGATTTATGTTGGAACAGGTACGAGATTTCACAGGTGTGTAGGGGACCTAAGGGCCTATGGTATTCGATGACTTGCAGCGGCTGCATGCAAATCTACCCAGGGTTTCCAAGTGTCTCAGAAGGTGTGTGTTTCTTTGCTATTGGTCAAGGTCATACCTTCATAGACATAGTATTGCTGTATTTTGTCCCAGAGTTGGGATTTTGATGGGCATGTTTGGGATTTCCAGTTAAGGGCCAGTAGGTTCCTGGCAGCCAGAAGTGTGATAGCACACACTTGTCTTCTCGCTTTAGTGAGATCTGTGGGGAGTAAGAGTAGAAGGCATGTTTTTGGGTTCTTAGGTAGGGTCGGAATATTTAATTTCTTCAGTGTGTTTTGGACTTCAGTCCACAGGTCTTGGATGGTCGGACAGGTCCACCAGAGGTGTAGGAGTGTACCCTCTGCTGTTGAACACCTCCTGCACAGTGGTGGTACCGAAGGATAGATCTTGTGGAGTTTTTGTGGCATTATGTACCACCTGTAAAGTAATTTCCTGTGGGCCTCTATACATGTATAGCATCTCGTGAGTTTAGATAGATTGTTTAGAGCCCTTATCCAGTCTGTGTTAGATAGTTCTAGGGAGCAGTCGGTTTCCCACTGCTTTTTACAGAGCGGTGTGTGGATCGGTAACTTTTGTTCCTACAGTGTGTAGCAATGGGATATGGCTTTAGGCTTCCCTGGAGCGGACCAGTACCTTTCCAGGATGGTCTGTGCTAGTGGAAATTTGTCGTAGGAATTGAGCGTGTGGAGTTGCACGTGTGCCAATAACACACCTTTCAGTCTTAGGTATGTAAAGAGAGCATTAGGTGGCAGGTGCCATCGGGCCTGAAGGTCTGTGAACGGTATCACTCCTCTATCGTCTAGTAATTGCTGGATATGGGTGATGCCCACTGCTTCAGTGGGATGTCTGTTGTTGTAGCCTCTAGGGCAGTCAGGGGCACCCTGATAGGGAAGGTGTCTCTGCAATCTAGTGCGTTCATATGCGTTCATAAACATATGAAGTGTGAGAGCTGTAGTGGGGAATAAGTCTACTTTGTGGGTTCTAAGGTGCCTAGGGGTCCACATATAGTAGACAATGGTGCGTCCTTGTATTTGTGCTTTCTCCATGTCTACCCATTGTAATGCCCCTGAAGGAGAATGTAGGAGTATGCCAGTGCTGTGACTTTGTAGTATTGGTTTATATTTGGGAGGCCTACTCCACCCTGTTTGATATGTGTATGAAGCACTTTGCTGGGTATTCTGTTTTTTTTTGTTACCCCAGATATATGAATTACCGGTGGATTAAAGTGTTTTGAGTAGAGTGTTCGGTATCCGGAGGGAGAGCATACGAAAGATGTATAATATATTGGGTAGTATGGACATTTTGTATGTATTGATTCTTCCTAACCATGAGAGCTTCGTGTGTGACCATTTCAGGGTTTCTGTTTTGCAGACATGTAGAAGGGGTGAGTAATTCTGTTAAATGGTTGTGGCAATGGATGTTGCTATTTTTTACTCCCAGGTACGTAAGGGAGGAGGACCGCCAATCAAAGTGGTAGAAGTCTTGCATGTAGTGTTTCCGCTCAGTGGGCATGTTTATGGGCAGTGCTTGTGTTTTGTCTTGGTTAAGACGGTAGTGGGAAACCTGGCCAAATTCTTCCAGTGTGTTCATAAGGTGCGATAAGGAGTGCTCTGGCTCCTCTAGGGACAGTAGGACGTTGTCGGCAAGTAACGCAAGCTTATGTTCCCTGCCTAACACCTGAATTCTCTTAATGTGTGGGTGCATGCATATTTTAAGTGCTAGGGGTTCTAGTGATAGGATATATAACAGGGAGGACAGGGGGCATCCCTGACGTGTCCCATTTGTAATGCGGAATTTGTCAGAGATAAACCCTCCGCTTGATACCTTGGTCGTTGGTGCACTATAAAGTGGCCATATTCTGTCTATTGTCTCGGGCGGAAAGCCGTATTTTTCCAGGACTTTTGACATGTATGCCCAATTTAGACGGTCGAAGGCCTTCTCCGCATCCAATGCTAGGGGAAGGCCTCCAGTCGCCCGTCCTTCCATTGCCGCTAGTATATTGAGGACCCTTCTGGTGTTGTCCGAGCCCTGTCAGCTCTTGACGAACCCCGACTGGCCGTTATGTACCAGTTGGTCCAAGAGTGGAGCCAATCTGTTGCTGAGAATTTTAGCATATAGTTTAGCATCCCCGTTTAACAAGGATATGGGTCTGAAGTTCTTGCACACCATGGGAGATTTGCCCGGTTTTGGTAGAGTTGAGATATGGGCCAAAAATCTCTCTGAGAGTAGTGCGCCTCTTACGCTACTGTGTCGGTACATGTTCAATAGGTGCAGGAATAGGATAGGGGCAAACTCCTTGTAATAACTATTGGGGAGACCATCTGGTCCCGGTGATTTATGATTCGGTAGACCTACTATGGCTTGTGTAATTTCCTCCAAGGCAATGGGTAGTTTCAGTGTCTGTACGTCAGTCTGTGTCAAGGAGGGTAGGTTCAAGTCAGCTAAAAACCTGTCTATGTCGCCTGTTGAAGGAATATTTGTGTGGTCATCATCCCTGAGGTTATACAATTTGTGGTAGTACGAAGCAAACTCATTGACAATTTTCCCGGGATCAATGATCTTGTGACCTTGATCATCTTTGAGGTAGGCAATCCTGGAGGCGACCGTTTTTTGTTTGAGTTGTGATGCTAGTGTTGCTCTAGCTTTGTTCCTTGCTGCAAAGAACTTGTGTTTGGACTTTTGAAGGAGATACGTGGTTGCCGGGTTTTCTTAACATGGCTAGCGTGTTTAATAAAGCTGCCCCTGATGACCGCCTTATGTGCTAACCATATTGTATCCGAGTAAGAGCCTGGGGTGCGGTTCTTTGCAAAGTAGTGTTTCATGTCTAGTGTGATTTGTGTTACGATATGTGGGTCATTGAGCAATGATTCGTTTAGTCTCCAAGAGGGGGTACTGCTTGTGGGGAATCTGTCCCTGATTGTCAGTGTGATAGGAGCGTGGTCTGACCACGAGATGACGCCAATATCTGTGTCTAGTACTTTTGTGAGTGATGTTGTTTTAATAAAAAATCTGTTAATTCTGGAGTAGCTATTGTGTGCTGTGGTGTAACATGTAAAATCTATCTGCGAGGGGTGTGTGATTCTCCAGGGGTCTACGTAGTCGTGTGTGAGGAGGGTTTTGCATATATTCTGGGATTTTGAGAGTTGTTTCTTCAAAGTGGCAGAGGTTACAGTGTCAGAGGCTGATGAGTCTCTGATGCCGTCTAGGAGAAAGTTGGTGACGCCTCCAAGTATTACCTCTCCAAAGCTATGCAGAGTTAGTAGTGCAAAAACTTGAGTCATTAACATTTCCTGGTTTTTATTAGGCCCGTATATGTTCATCAATGTATAGGGGTTATTGTTAAAGTGGCATTGCAGGATAAGGTATCTGCCCTTTTTGTCACTAATTTTATGGACTAATTCGAAGGTAAACTTTTTACTCACTAGGATAGAAACCCCTAGTTTTTTCGTAGAATAGCAAGTGTGGTGATCTACTGGAAACCAGGGAGAATTAAACCTAGGCCTGGAGCCCCATTTAAAATGTGTTTTCTGGAAGAAGGCTACATGTGCCTTTTGCTTCTTGGCCTCCAGGAGCGCCAGGCGCCTCTTATTAGGTGTGTTTAGCCCTTTCGTGTTCATGGAGAGTATTTTTAAGGACATCTCGTCTATGGATACTAGGCGTGGTGCCGTGGGGGTGGAGGTCCCGGATCTAGCAGCAGCACCTTGTTTTGGGTCTTTCGTGGGTGGGTGGTGGGTAAAGTGGGGTAGTTCTGGGTACCGGGAATAACTAACAATAACTATATACAATGGCCCGTTAGCAGAGTGGCACAATGCAATGAACTGCAAACGGGTATATTTTGTGGCTCAGTAGATAAGCCGTATGGGGTTGCGTGGGCGTAGGTTCTAATTAACACTATACAATATACTCAATTATATATTTGTAACTGTATTATTTTTGATTGAGATTACGCATTATCTACACAGTGAATGAGATCTAGCCTGAAATGGACTGCTAGTATTGTCTAGATGGTTTATTTGTGTAGATAATTCGATGAAACCTGTCAAAACTGACTGTTTTCAATCTTCGTGCTTAGTGAATTTGTGATGTCCCATTGAGACAAGATGACTGATTACCATACATTATATACATATTTATATATCATATATTTTCAGCAAATTCAAGGCACATAATGCATAGCTATCAACCTTGCCCTATTTTTATATTTAGATTACTTTTTCATTTCATTACTTTGTCATCCACCTTCGCCTCCCACCATATCTGTCTGTACTGAGATTCTCTTCTCCTGTTTTCTTTACTCTATGCTTTGTAATTTTATTTAGTTTACTGCCATTTCTGTCACTGGTTACCCATTAGATTGTTCGGTAAAACCTCACTCTGGAATTACTTGGTCTCAGGACTATAAAATAGGGTGCTATTTATAGAGGAAATTAGGGAGGTAATGAGGTATCCAACTACATCTAGGATATGTAGGAGCTCCTTTCTCTGAAGCCACAGGCAGCTCGCATATGTGGCAGGGACTTACTACTAAATATTGTGGAACTTTGCCGTGGATTGAGAATGGTCGCAGCCTGGTCAAACCTCATCCAGTGATTGCTCTGGAGAGACACCTCCTAGTTAGGCATGAAAAAATAGCATGGTCTCACCGATTTAGGCAAGACCCGCTTTCATGAGAGCACTCTCAACAGGGCCGGATGGGGAAAAGAAAGCAGCCCTGGAAAAAAAAAAAAATTATTCCAGCCCTATAATTCATTGTGTCACATAATGTTTGTATTTTTATATTGATGTGCTTTGGGAGCTGTTATATTGTTTCTTACCTGCAGCCCCTCACTTCAGACTACCTCACTACCAGACAAGCTCACTGACAAGCACACTGGCACAAACAGAGGCTCTCTGACACACACGAGCTAACTACAAACAAGCGCTCACACACAAGCTCATTCAGGCTCACCAAGAAACACAAGCTCACCGACACACACAGAAGCACTCTGACCCATACACAAGCTCACTAAAGACATGCTCACTGACACTCAAAGGCTCACTACAGGCAAGCTGAAAGACACACACACACGCTCACTACAGACATGTTCACTGACATAAATACACACACGCTAACTACTGACAAGCTCACTGACAGACATGCTTACTACAAGCTCACAGAAACACATTCACAATACAGAAAAACCCACAAGCTCACTGACACACATTCCAACACAGTCTAGACATGCTCATTACAAGCTCACTGACACACACAGGCTCACTAAAGACAAACTGACTACATGCTCACTGACATACAAGCTCACTATGGAAAACCTCTGACACACAAGCACAATACAGATAAGCTCACTATAGACCAGCTCTCTGACATAAGCTCACTATAGACAAGCTCTCTCACACACAAGCACAATACAGACAAGCTCACTACAAGCTCGCTGACACACAAGCTCACTGACACAAACTCAAGCACAGTATAGACAAACTCACTACAAGCTCGCTGACACACACAATCTCACTACTGACATACACAATGTCACTGGCACACATAAGCTCACTACAAAGTCACTGACACACAGACATGCTCACTGACACACACACACACGTAAGCTCACTACAAACTCACTGACACACACAAGCTCAGTGGCGCACACCTAAGCACTGTACAGAAATGCTCACACACACACTAGATCACTACAAGCTCTACACACACACACACACACACACACACACACACACACACCAATCGTGGGCTGCTGGATGAATATAGAAGTACCTGTAACTGCACTGTTACTGGATAGGAGTTGTTTTTTTTTTTCATTAAGCTCTTCCACTTCCTGTGTGAAAGGTCACCAGGGTGAGGCTGTGGGCAGAGCTCCAGTGCATGGGTTGGCTCTGCCAGACTGTCCATGCAGAACTGGAAACTAAGAAGGTGCTTTTGTGAGAGCGTAAGGGAGACATTCAGTGCTCTCTCACTCCTCTCTGCTACAAACCAGCTGTCACCTGTTTCTGTTACTGGCCTCTGGTAGCCTCACTGCGGTCATCCAGCAAACTTTCTGCCCCAGCCTCCAGCCCCAAACAAAAAAAGTCAAAGGAGGAGAAAAGAATGATGCACTGCCGGCCACAGGTGCACCGGCCCACCGGGGACTTTCCTGGTATCCCGGTGGGCTAGTCCAGCCCTGACTCTCAATGACCTCATACATTGAAGGGCAACCATCACAAAGTATGCGACAACACCATACTCTGTTTAGTGGTGGTCATGAAGAGGTTAATTTCTATCATTTTTAGATGCATTTTTTCTCTCAGTTTTCATAACATCAATCTTATGATCACAATGCAATTTGTTCGTGTTTAGTGCAATGTGGTAGACCTAGTTTAGTTGTTACTACAGGGTAAATCTCACAGCTGCCTTGAGGGTTTTGTAAATCTTTGAGGTAGGCAATCCTGGAGGCGACCGTTTTTAGTTGTGATGCTAGTGTTGCTCTAGCTTTGTTCCTTGCTGCAAAGAACTTGTGTTTGGACTTTTGAAGGAGATACGTGGTTTTAGTTCTGCAACTGTTTCACATATACTATCTAACTGACAAATATAACAATAAGGGAAATGGGGGGAGGGTTGAGGGGGGGGGGTCGGTCACTCGCCTCAGTGCCTGCTGTGTGGTGGAATCTCGGTAAAAATAAATTTAGTAGGCCGAGATTACCACGTGGCATGTGTACGTGCATATGCTGACGTATCGATCAGTTAGTTGCACGTGGCAAGATACGATCAGTAGTGTACGGAGCATGTGCAAGAATACAGGATGTAGTATTCCCCTCCTCCATTGTGCTGGACAAGCCATGCGGTCAAGCAGGAAGTTAATTCTTGTTTGTATTGATTGGTCAAGAGAATGTGCGGGTGGAGCTTAATATGGGAGGAGTTATGTGCCTATATAAGGAGCCTACACTATTGTCCGGGGCTCAGAACTTGTTGTATTTTGGTGACATTAGTCCCTCTGAGTCCCGATCGGTGAACCGAATAAAGAATCTCTTCCTTCCTGAAGAAACCTGTGTCCATCTCTCTGTGCTTGGCTTCCGTCAGTTTCTCCGGTATCAGCTGCCTGAGGAAATGTGGTTGTAATTTATTAACCTGAGGTATGTGTTAAAATTTGCAATCGGGTCGCTGTGCTTCATTTGTCCCATTTTTCCCATGCAGCTTGCCAGTATTTGTTTGCGGTCCGTAATCGTCTTGCTTCTATTTCATATTTCTTAGTGGTATCTATTGAGTTAAGGCATTGGTCAACGCTATGAGGGTTTGTGTTTAGCCATGTTCTGCTAATTGTTGTGAGTGCTGCAATAATGATGTGGTAGGCTTTGTCGACCGTATGCATTTTTTGTGGCATTACCAGTAGTAGGTATGTGTCTGGTAGTACAGTGCCTGTTGCCTCCGTTATGGCGTTTGATACGCCCTCCCAAAATGTTTTGAGCGCCGGACATGACCACCATATGTGGGTCATTGTACCCGCTGCTTTTTTACATCTCCAGCAATCTGCTGACTTGCGTCTGTCTGTTTTGTGTAGCCTGGTTGGTACCATATACCAGCGGTACAACACTTTCCGGCTAGTTTTGCCGGGTTTTATTAACATGGCTAGCGTGTTTAATAAAGCTGCCCCTGATGACCGCCTTATGTGCTAACCATATTGTATCCGAGTAAGAGCCTGGGGTGCGGTTTCTGTTACTGGCCTCTGGTAGCCTGTTTCTGTTACTGGCCACCTGTTTCTGTTACTGGCCTCTGGTAGCCTCACTGCGGTCATCCAGCAAACTTTCTGCCCCAGCCTCCAGCCCCAAACAAAAAAAGAGGAGGAGAAAAGAACGATGCACTGCCGGCCACAGGTGCACCGGCCCACCGGGGACTTTCCTGGTATCCCAGTGGGCTAGTCCGGCCCTGGCTCTCAATGACCTCATACATTGAAGGGCAACCATCACAAAGTATGCGACAACACCATACTCTGTTTAGTGGTGGTCATGAAGAGGTTAATTTCTATCATTTTTAGATGCATTTTTTCTCTCCGTTTTCATAACATCAATCTTATGATCACAATGCAATTTGTTCGTGTTTAGTGCAATGTGGTAGACCTAGTTTAGTTGTTACTACAGGGTAAATCTCACAGCTGCCTTGAGGGTTTTGTAAATTTGTCCTCTTCTCTTATTAGTGAGAGCTCACAGTAAATTGTGACGAATGTATATAGTCTATTACAAGGACTTTAATTAGCTTCAAGATGTAGAACTGTCATTGCCATCATTGTCATGAAAATGTGAACCACATGAGTGTTTTAGCTTGTCACGCATTCATTTGTGGAAAGTCATGTCCTGGCACAACCTTGTTCTCTTTCTTTGTGATCCTCTCACAGAATGTATCTGTCAGTTCAGTGGCTTAGATATAAAAAAAAAAAAAAAAAGATAGAATTGGTGCAGAATTGTAGATTATACTAGCTTTAGTGTAACTATAATCTTAATTTTATTAATGACAGGAGGCTTCATATTTGCTTAAGTCTCTCTTTACAAGAACTCCACAGCAGCACATTAACAGAGAGATAAACACCAAAGACAAAAACATAAGGTATCTATATAAGGCTCCTCCTAAGCCACCATTTCCTCTTTCACGCTGCGACAACGTAACGTACACAACAATGACAAAAACTAAATAAAGAAAAATTTACAACATAACAACGAATGTCATCTGGAAAAACTTCGGATAATGGATGAACTTGATCTTCATCCTGCCAAACAGCCGATTCTATGAACTGAAGTCGAACCATTAAACTGAAACGAAATAAACAGAATCGAAAACACTGATTAGTGAACGAAATGTACTGATCAAACATAAATCCCACGATCCAGTACTGATTGAATAAAGACATGATATCCATCACCAATGACCGTCAATACAATATAACATAGCCCAGATAATCAGACAAATCAACAGAAATACAATCAATGCAATCCATCCAAAACAAGGGGGGGAGAAACCAAACTGGGTGGGAAATATTCGCCTCCTGTCATTAATAAAATTAAGATTATAGTTACACTAAAGCTAGTATAATCTACAATTTTATAGCATGACAGGAGGCTTCATATTTGCTGTTTTAACGCTCCGACAGCAAAGCAAAAGAAACATAGTCCGACGGTCCAAATAAACTGGCGCAATCTCCTCACGGGACCAGACCGCCACATACAAAAAACGTCCCGAGGAGAAACGCCCATCAAGGAAAAACTCGGAAGCAGTAGCGCCGCTAACCGAATGTACTCCAAGAGTCGCATTCACCCCTGCCAGTGTCAATAACCATTCCATCCATCGAGATTGGACAGGGGCGAAGGATCGGACATCAGAAACACGTCTGAACGAAACCCGACACAACAAGAGGCCAAACACAGTAGAAAGCTGGCGAAGGGAAAAAAACAAGGAACTCCGGCCGAATCCCGAAGAAAAACGCTAAAACCCTACTTACCTCCGAGAGGGAAGGGTATTTAGGCGCCGGAGGACGTGCCAGCCTCATCCCACATAGAAATCTGCAGACCAGCGGGTCCTGACCGATGGGAAAAACCTCTAAACGGAACACGCACCACCTAAATAAATGACTAATCACAAGAACCAGACGGCACAACCGTCCCAAAACATCGAGGAGGGACAAGACACTCCGCAAGTAGGTCACGGGCCGGAAAAAGGGTTCAGCATCCTGTCCTAAGCACCAACGACACTATGAAATCCATGCTGAGAGGTAAACATCTCCTCGTCCTGGGAGCTCAGGAATCCCAGAGAAGGTCCCTGGCCGATAGTGACGACGCCTCGACCTACCAGGCACTCCCGAAAGAGTCCAAGAGGAGTCTTCGAGAGGACATAAGAGAAGAGGATCCCGACAGGAAAAAAACAGAAGCTCCGTGATCCCGACCGATCCCGCCATAGCGGAGTCAACAACACTAAGGACACACGTCGACCACAAACTAGAAGTAACGCCCGGGGGATAGAGGCGGACGGAGGAAACACCTATGCTTCCTGAGAAAACACGCGCACCTGTCGAAGCGCGACCACCACCGCACACGCTGGATCCGAGAGCCAACCAAATCACGTCTGAATCCGATGGTCGTCCCGGAGGCGAATAGACCCACCATGAACAAAAACCTAGCGACGTACGAGTACGATGAAGATGGGTCGAGAGAGCGCCCAGTCGCTGGCATCCTTCCAATGTCTGGAGAACCAATCCGTCGTCAGGTTTGACTCCCACGGCAGATAAAAGAAAATGTGATTGACTGGAAAGAGTGTGATGTGGGAGTCTAAGAGGCTTGCAGTCGAGTCCAGCACGAAATCCGGGGTTGGTCCGAATAACGCCTTGCCGTTCCATGCGGCCATGTGCAGAAGCCACCAGCGCAGTCCGGCCATCACGTCCGGGAACGGAGAAATCCATCCGGTCTGAGGAAGGTCACATGCGTAGAACAGGGGTCTTCAGCCATTGCATGGTCCTGTAATGTAGTGGGCCCGGGTATATTGCCTGTATCGAGGCTGAGAGGAGGCCCACCACGCGAGCAAACAATTGAAGGGGAAACCGAACTTGCCTCAATATCCTTATCATCACCCTCTGGGCGGATGCCACCGGTGCCAAAGGCAGACGGAGAACGCATGCCGTCGCATTGACCACAACACCAAAGAACTTCGTCTGGGAAGGTCCCAAAGCTGATTTCTTCAGACGAACTACGAATCCCAGGAGCTCCAAGAAGGAGATCGCCGAACGTGTGAGCCTGGAGGGATCTTCGCAGAGGACCAGCCAATCATTCAGGAACAACAGGAAACGGACGCCCTCCGACCAGAAACGGGCGATCACAGGCGTCAGCAGCTCGGTAAAACACCAAGGGGTCGAGCTGAGACCGAACGGTAGGCATGTGAATTGGCGAGGGGTGCCATTCCAGGGGAAGCGAAGCAACCCGTGACCACTCTTGTCCCCCAGGACGGAGAGGTAAGCATCCTTCAGGTCCAGTCACACGAACAAGTCCCCCGGCTGGCGAAGGTCCCGAAGGAGATGAATGCCCTCCAACTTGAAGTGGTCGCAGACAACGCAGGTGTTCAATTCCCGAAAATCGACCACCGGGCAGAGCTCCCCCGACTTCAACCTCACTAGAAAAAACGAGCTGAGGAAACCCCCCAAATCCGGGGCACGCTGGGTAGCGCCAAAGGCGAGCAGAGTCCAAACCTCCGAAGCTATCATGGAACGTTGAACTCTCGCGATGAAGGAGACACTCGGAGGTCCAACCTGCGTCGGTGGGGAGGCGAAGTCCATGACATAACCTCGTACCGACTGATGGACCCATGCATTCGAAGACACTTCCTGCCACCTGTCTCTGCAGTGAAACAATCTGTCTGTATGCAATAGAGGGGGATTGAAAGTGGCAGGAGATGTACACCCCATAGGAAGTCTCGCTCGTCCTCCGGCACTGTCTCCACGACCTCTACCCGTCCTTCGGGTGCAGGGAGGTCTGGACTGGTATGGTGGAAAAGAGGATGGGCCACGAGATCAGTGGGGACCGAAGACCAGCCGGGATAACAGTGAGCGAAACACCTTCTGTATAGGACTGTGCTTTATCCCGGGAAGCAAATAAATTGATGCGTTTCTGTAGCTCCTTAAAGAAAGGTTCCCGGAACAGTAGGACTTATTGCCAGGGGGCCCAATTCTTCGGATCCTAGTTCCGATAGCTTGGTGTCCATACGGAACAGAGCCGTGTACCTGCGGTTGGTGCAGAACCACATTAGCATTGCCAAGAAGTCAACTGGGGCGTAGTGTCCAATCCCGCATGATGGCCGGGTCCAGGCTCGTACTATCTGTGCAGGTCACGTCCGTCAGGGCCAACATCCTGCACAAAGGACCCAGCCTATCCGGCTGTTCATCTTGCGCCGGGCGGAGGTGACCCTCGACCCCGTACGTGGGGTCCCGAGCCGTACGATTCAAGTACGAGGCCACCAGGGGGTCAAAATCCGGGTCCCCCGCCACCTTGTCCGGCAGGACGGCCAGGGGCATTCTGCCCGAAGTTACTCGCGGGCCTCCCTTTCCAGGGGTCTACGGACCCAGTAGCGCACAAATTGTGCTAAGTGGTCGGGCCGCGACCATAATGAGGACCTGGGGTGCCAGATAGAGCGAGGGTCAGACAGAGGTTCACCTTTAGCATCTAGAAAGGTGTCGTCTCCCTGCACCACCGTGGGGGCCCCTGTTCCTGGCGCGTCTTCATCCTCCTAGCGCCCAACCTGGGCCAAACCTACGGTCCTAGTCCCAATCATCAGCAACCATTGAAGGGAGTTGGTCTGCCCGTCACTCATCCAGTACGGCCTATGATAGGGGGGAGCAAGGAGGCCTCCACCCCTGCGCCCGATAGACGGCGGCGCGAGGCCGGCGAGGTTAAGAACCTCGAACCATGACGCTTCACCGGAGCCTTGCCCTACCAGGAGCGTGGTTTAGGGACTTCGCCCTTCCAATAGCGCATTTGCGCACTTGCCTGCTCTCTCCCATGAGAGTTTGACTCAGCCGAGTCGTCTGCCAAGCAGGGGGTTCCACTCCCGCCTCTGTCCGGTTGTGATAGAGGGAGGGCCCTAGCCAGGGCTGTCTCCACAGAGGCGGACCCCGCTGCATCAAACAATGCCTGCAAACTCTGCTCCTGTGCAGAGGCCTCCATAATGTCCGAGATGATGGTATGTGACACCTAAGGAGATAGAGAACAGGTATCACTAGCAGGCAGCAGGGGCCGCACCCCTATAGTTGGCAGAGGCAAGTATAATACGCATGCCGGCTCAACAAACAGGGGTCCAGGAGCCTAGCCGCCATGGCCAGTAGCATGCGTAAAATGGCACAGACAACGCAGGCCAAATCATGGGGCACAGACAAAGCTGGCCAATCAAGGGACACAGACAAAGCAGGCCAATCATAGGGGCACAGACAACAGCTGGCCAATCATAGGGGCACAGACAACAGCTGGCCAGTATCTGGGCACGGGTAGCACCGGCCAGAGGTGTATGGAGGCAAAACGTAAATCCTTACGGATGACAGGCAGGCATATCTTGACACAGGAGCGTGTAGGGTAGAGATGTACCAGGGTCCCCAGAACGGGCTCAGAACAGTGTGAGGGATAGTGTCCCCAGTAGGGTCCAATGTAGGTAATATGCAGATGTCAGCAGCAAGGGCAGAGAATCCATGCGTAGAGAGCAACTGCAATCAGCAGAGATCTAAGCAAACACGCATTGCACTGCCACATGCAGTGAGACAGGGAAAACACATGCACGTAGCAAAGCTCAAATCACACCTGAGAGATATATAGTTAACATGTGGAAGTTGTTATCAATGAAACCTTCCGATTGTGAGAGCTGAAAAGGGTGAGATAACCCTGCAGGGAACTGAACCTGCAACTCTGAGGATTGAGCAGAATCTACAGATCATATGTTAATGAACTGAGCTATCATCTGACTAGCTTTAGTAATTAGTGTATCACAGACTGTAATCTCAAGAAGATATTAACACAGAAAAGAAAGTAAATTCAAATAAAGTACATAAGTGTATAATGGGTTTTACATGTAAACAGCTTTCCTCAAAGACAAGTATGATAATAAAGGTTTACAAAAGATTTGCATAGTCGATACACTACTTAACACAGAAAGAAAAGGTGGTGCCCTGCGCCCTTAAAAGAAGGGCGCACACGCGGCCGGCATGGCAGAAAACAAAACCGCGCACCCCCGGATCCGGCCACGCGGTCATGGGGAAGAGGGTGCACTTAAGCCGCAACCCGCGGCAACAGAGAGGCTCCCTGTACCCTCCCCAGGCCGCCCGTGTATAGCCGATGCGAGCGAGACGAGGGAGGGACAGGGAAGCAGGTAGGGGATTCCCGCTCGGCGGACGGGAATCAATACCACGGCGCACGAGGGACCGCCGGAGTCTTTCTCCGCGGTCCGACGGTCGGCAGGGAGGCGGTCAGAAGACCGCTTCCCGGCGACCGTAAAGCAAACCAAGCAGGAAAACAAAAGGGGAAAAAACCTAGAGTAGAAAATAAATGCAGAAAGTATGAAAAACAAGGGACTAAGAAAATAAACAAGGTTCAAATACCTCACAGAAAAACGGAGGAGCAGACATAGGAATCAAATACACACATGAATAAATTGCATTTCAAAATGACACATAAAAAACCCACAGCCACCCAGAAAAACCACGAGGCAGAGGTACTCTGACCTGTACTGTCCGCGGAGCAGCAAAGAAAGAGGAAATGGTGGCTTAGGAGGAGCCTTATATAGATACCTTATGGTTTTGTCTTTGGTGTTTATCTCTCTGTTAATGTGCTGCTGTGGAGTTCTAGTAAAGAGAGACTTAAGCAAATATGAAGCCTCCTGTCATGCTATAAAATTCAGGCAACTCCCAAAAACCAAATGCGAATAATGAAATAAATTATTTCTAATTTCTTGCCATGAAGATCATAATGTTCGACTAATGTGAGTGACATATAATAAAATAAGTGTGTGTGTCAGACAGCACTGTACTCATGAGAAAAAAAAATATTAAAAAAACTTAAAGAATCTCAGGCTTACTTAAATGTCAGATAATTGCACAATTGTACTGTGGTAATGATGCACATCGTGTATCCTAAATGTACAGAAAAAATGTAAATTTCTAAACTACAACTTGTGAAAATAAATATCAAAAGGATGGGAAAAGCTGTGCTTAGGACAATTTGGCAATATCACACAATCTGTAGGCAACATTTTCCTTAAACAAATTTTGTGGACATAAAACCCAAAACTGACTATCAGGACTATAAAATGGGAGCTTGTAGCTTTGATTTCATGCCAGGAAGTACACTGCCAGCTCTTGGCATACATTGTGCTAGAACAGGGAGGCAACTGAATGATCAAAGAATTACCTGTCTCTGTCATCAAATATGCAGTACAGCCCAAAACACTATTGGCATTTATTTAGAGATTTATTTTCTATACCTGTATTGTTCGCTGTCCACTGTATTACTATTTATATTATGCAGTAGAGGAACCATGGATTATATCAATTTCTTTCTGTGGTAGACACCTTATAAGTTATCCTGGATATTATCCTAGTGCAGCCGTATGAATCCTATAACTTGCTATGTAGGGTGGACACAAAAGAACAGAGTGTTGAGGGCCCTGCTCAAATGACTTTACATTTAGCTTTATTATATATATTTTATATATAGAAAAGCCAAGAAAACAGAACCATAACTTGAGGGAGTTTAAATGGGAAAGTTCAAGTGTGGGTAGTTTACCAGTGTAGTTGTGCACAGTTGTGCCACAGCATTTTGGTGCTAACCTTAACGTGCCAACCTTAACTCCAGACCTAGATTTCTGAGACTGCTGTGCAAGAAACTAAACCCATGGACACACCTGGGGATACTTGGCGTTCTCAAGGTATAGAAGTGACATAATTCACACAAGTAAAATACAACACCCTATATATTTAAAAAACAAAAGGAAAAGCTTTATGAGATAAATTACAGCAATACATCTGCCAGAATTATAAGGCGAATTTAAAATAATGAGCGTAGTGTAATGTTGATGAATGAAGTAACACTTTATGTTGATGATTGAAGAAAATGGCAGCTATAATTGTCACATATTATCTATCATTGGCATGAATAAAATCCATATTTGAAGTGCAAAAGATCAACTGCTGTGCCGAGTGGACAGCAGCTATCAAGCATTTGGCGTTCACAACCCAGCCATTATATTTTATTAGAAAATTAGGGGCTATAAAGCTTGTCCTTACAAGAACATACCAGATCTCTTTGCAGAGGCACCACTTTATCACATCACTGGCTGTCTCCGGCTACATGGATGTAAGTGTTATATGTGAAAAAATTACATAAAACTTGTTAAACTAGTGCATCTTTAAAAAACAAAGCTAATAATGGGGCCGGAGCTAACTGCCGAGACGACTGGACGCATGGAGTAAGAGCTCCCGTTCCAGTCAGACTCAATCGCAACAAAAAAGCAGATACTGACCTGCAATAAGGCTCTCAACTGGCGCCACGACAGCCCAACATGATGGCACCGTCAAAACAGATGAAAATGACTGATCTAATCCGCCATTCCATGAAGGAGCGGCTGTGGCCTTCTCAAGATGACTACTAGTCTATGGCGTCGTCTCCTGCCTCGGAAGGCCCGCCTGACCGTGACACTCATTCTGACCAATACTATGATACCCCAGTCACAGAAAAAAGGCTGCATGGCATGCTCCAAGAATTTCAAGCCACAATCCAACAAAGCCCGAAGCAAATTACAAGTGAATTGAAGAAGGAAATATAATTTCTTGGAGACAGAACAAGTCACCTGGAAACACGCACTGAAGAGCTGTGCACTGCACAAAATGAAGTTGTAGATAAAGTCCAAGCATTAGCTGAAGAACACCAACAGCTTAAGAGGAAGCTAGCAGACCTGGAAGACCGCTCACAGCGCAATAATTTCCGCTTCTGTGGAATACCAGACAGTGCAAGGGCGCCCGCAGGAATTTTTCCGGGGGGGGCATAATTGTAATGACATGACTTTTTGACAGTGTTCTGGGTGCTTTCTTTCCTTTGGGGGTTAACCCGCTCTCAAATGGTTTAACCCCAAAGGCTTCCTCCAGCTCCAGATCGCTCAGTGGTATTCGGCTTCTGAAAAGGAGTGTCAGGAAGTGCAGATTGATTGATTGGCGTGGGTGCTGCAGATTGGCTAGAGTGGTCAGTTGACGCTCTAAGCCAATCGCTAGTTCCCGGTTCATAAAAATGTTTTACTTTGCAGACCCAATCCTGCTCATTTAAGGCTGGCATTCCACTGGAAAAGTAAAGAGGTGCCTTCTGTGGCAGAGATCATCAGCCGATTGGACGACATATACAACCAGATGGCCTTTTGAATTCGGGGTAACGCTACCAAACATGCTCTCATATGGCACAGCTGGCTGACAAGAACATAAGCCGCGTTGTCATTGGGACGGCTGAGGGTGAGCCCAGGGAACTCTGCCTTCTGGGTGTAGAAGGGGAGAGATCACACGACTAACTGAACATCCAGCTGGAGCAAGCTCCCTTTTCCCTATACAATGCTGGTTCGAGCGACTGTATGTGAGCTACCCCACCATGGAACCCCTTTTCTTTTCTGTATCCCTGTTAAACAAAAATCCAGACAGCAGCAACACGTGTGTACTGACTACCTTAGCATTGTTAAAGGGACTCTCCAGGCAGCAGTTTTTACTCACCTGGTTCCAGCGCCGGGAGCCTCGTGAAGCCGCGCCCTCTATTTCGTCAAAATGACAAAATAGGCGGGCGCGAGCAGGGAAGCGTCATTGCTCCCTTGTGCTCATGCGCAGCTTCTTAGCACATGCGCACATACTTCAGAGGGCGGCATTCATGCCGCCCTCTGAAGTCCTGAGTGCACTACCGCGCATGCGCGCGGTGTGCACGGCCGCGAGCTGACCTGACTGACAGCTCAGCTCGCGGTCTTTGCCCGCCCCTCCTCTGCTGAGAGGCTGGAGAGAGAAGGCGCGCACACAGTGCCTTCTCTCTCCTGCACACGTCAGACGTATTTTAATACTGCATGATAGGAAGTCCCTCTGGTGGCCATCTGAGTGACGGCCACTGGAGGTATTCCTATCAATCAATGTAAACACTGTATTTTCTCTGAAAATACAGTGTTTACATTAGATTGCCTGCAGGGAGCTATAGATCATACCTGAACAACTACATTAAGCTGTAGTTGTTCAGGTTACTATAGTGTCCCTTTAATATGTTCCTAAGAATGCTATTATATTGTTCAATAACTTGACCTATGGATCAGTTTTGCACCGGGGCCCCATGGATTGTGTGTACACCACTGCTTCTAATTGCTAGGCAAATGAGCAATCCAGCATTCTATCCTCTGGAAGTTGATGGGTTTCTAACATTCTTCCACTAAGAATACTTACTTTTGACCCACCACATATGCATACTGCCAAGAGAACATTGTAAGGAAACCAAGTTTAACCAAACCGAGTTTGGTAGTTTCCTCCCGGACGGTCAGAGCCTAAGGTAGCGAGAGTCCGGTTCGGTAGTTACAGGAACGAAATCCATACGGAATATAACAGCTGCATAAGATAATTCCCTTGTTACAGCATACGAATTCCAAATAACAGTCAGAGTCCAGGTTCAGGATACAAGCAGAACTAACGTTTATTCACACACATGGCTTTTTATGCAGGTCCCCATGCAAGGGGACATCCCACAGGGAGGAGTAACATTTATCCAATCCCGAACAGTAAAAATATAAAACACACCCAATACAAACAGGCAATTCCCTCCCCTAGTCCTGGAGATAATCAGGTCTGATATAGTAACAACCTAATTATCTCCAGGCTGCAAATTCACTATTTTCCCCAATTTCTGGAACACCCCTTTATACCTGGGGTATCCCCACAAATCCTATGTCCCCTGATAGCCCCGATCCGGGGGACCAACATATCCAAATTTCACCCGGATCGGTTCAGGGGTTCGCAAAAAGTATGGAAGTCCTTTGCGACCGGTTCACTGTGGTTGGACTGCCCAGAATAGTTCCAGAGGTTCGTGTGGTTTTGCCGGTCACTTGAGAAAAAGGGAAAAATGAATAAAAGTACCGAATGAATTCCCCTGGCTCCTAGCAGCGATTGTTCCCCTCATTCGTGTGCATATTTGTACCGAATAGCGCTCTCCTAGCTAATCGGTATCACTAGTTCCAGCGTTCGTATGATTGAGACCGGTGTTTGGGAAGTCGAGTGTCCGATTTTAGTTCCAGACACTCGACGACCAAGTCCCGCTGCCTTTGTTTGACGAAAAAAAAGATGGCCGCGGTTTTCTCTGCCACGTGGCGTTCGACAGTACGAACGCTGACCGCACACATAGAGGGTGAAAGTGATGCCGGCTTTGAAGTTAAGTGAGCCAGGGGTGGTCTCTGTTCGGCAGTCCCATCTGCCGAATGAAAAATACACAAAAAAGCAGGAACTATGCAAAAAAATACCGAACAATATAGTCATTTCTTCACAAACATCTCTACTTAATGTTGTTTTTTATGGTTTGGTGTAAGAAAACAAATGTGAAAAGCTTGATTAAGAGGTGATGTTGAATGCAGCCATGCTTTCATTCTGTTGAAAATGCTGTGCTGACAGTTAATTAGGTTTTCCTGGAGGAGAGCTGAAGGTGAAGTTAATTGCAACAAATCAAAAAGTAGAATCTGCCATATATTTTTTTATTATTTTTTTCCCTCGTTTTGTGTCTTTTAGAATTGTGTTTCAAATTCTATCAAACAGGCCAGAGATGCAAGTGATGATCCACTTTACAGATTGCCATTAACGCCCCGTTCATTCTGAATGTATACAACGCTCTTTCATTTTTCAGAAACACAGATATCAAAAACTGTATTTCCATATAAATGTCTGTCATTGACAATGACTTGCTCCAACGTAACCCTTACAAGATATAATCTGTACTAACTTTGCTTTTTGTTCAAACCAGGGATTTGTTAAGATACGTAAGGTTTCTCTGTAACGTCATTTTTATTCCCTTCACATTGTATTTTGCGATTTTTTTTTTTTTTTTTTAAAGATGCAGAAATCAAAGAGGGGGACTCTGGGACATGACAAAAAAAAAAAGTAAACCGTTGACCGCCATAGAGAATATTCTGAATTTCAAAATGCCACATTCGCTATGTACAAGTGACAAAGGTAGAGTTCAACCCAAGCAGCTGCAAACACTTTTTGTCAGAACATGTACAATTGTACATAGGCTTTTACCTGTAAAAATTGCGGTAACAAGGACATATATTTTAAAATTGCTAATGTGTTACTCAAAGCATCATTGAATATGTGGGGTTCTGTAACTAAATAGTGCATGTTGGTGCATTGGTAACAGAATCATGAGCAAAATAGCTTATCGGCATATAGTGTACTGGGTGACTGCTCTGCATAATTGTTCAAGGCCATCATAAACAGCTGATTTAATAAATGGTCAAAAAGTTGGTTCTCTGCTTATGACCTATTTTATTTTTTATATATATTATATATAAATAACATTGCTTACTCACTTCTCTTGTAATTGCATCCCGCTTGTTTTCACATTACAGGTTTGTGCTTTCACTCAGATGTTCCACTTGACATTTAAATGTTTCTGCTTTTTAATTAATCCAGCTGAAATATGCAATCTCCTTAGTAGTGTGGGACAATGTTTAGGGCCATGAATAAAGAAATTCTAACATGCCAAAAAAAGTAATTACTTGAAAGTATAGTGATTTTCTCAAAAGCTCCTATTAAAATATTTTGACATTAAAAGCTGTGAAGAACCATGCTGATAGCCATTGAGGGCTTGGCATCCACTTAAATCAGAAAGAAAGTTCTGATCAGTCTAGAACACATTTCAAGTAGTCATTTAAAAGTGAAATAGAAATTAAGCATCCTTTTACAAGTTCACTAAAAAGTATATTATTATTTATAAAATGCTAAAATATCCCACAGTGCTGTACAACAGGTGGCCTAACAAGGTAAAATTAACATTTAGGAACAGAAGGTGGTAGGGGCCTAGTTCAAGTGAGCTTACATTTGAAGGGAAGTGGGGGTATAATTACACAAAAATTAAGGGTAAAATGCGTTTCATATATTTTACATAGTGAAAGTTGGTTGCTTAACAGAGTTTACAATAAAATGCGACCTTATAGGAACACTACAAACCTGTATTCCTACTGCTCTGCTATAATATTCTCTTCTGCATTTAGTTTCAGGTCCTCCCCACAAAACTAAATAAAAAATAGATAAAGGCTTATAGAGGAATATTGGGGGCCAAAAGTGCATTCGGTTAGCTGTGAGAACAGAGTTTGACTTAATTTCTAAGACTAAGACATTTATTTTTGGCTTACCTGAGGGTCGTTAACCTTGGGCCAAAGAGAGTTCAGCCTCTCTTCCTTGGGAAGCATCAGGATATGTGTCCCCCTAAAGATACCCCTTTAGTAACATTTCATACCGGTTATCCACTTTTATCGGCCTTTTTGCGCTTCTGGTCATTTTTTGCACTGGCTTTTTTTTCAGCCTTGCTGGCCTTTCTCTTGGTCTGGGAAGCAATTAGGTTCATCCCTGGTGGTCCCAGTGAACATTGGCCCTGTGTGTAGCTATTTCGCCGTGCTTATTTTCCTCCCTAGACAAAGCGAGCAGTATTCCTCTGCGTAGGCTACTCGGATAATTCAGAAGGCTTTTGGTTATAATGCAATAAGTGCAGTGCAAATAAAAATGTGGCACACTTCAAAGATCTTTGAGAATCTGTTGAAAGATTTGTCGCCCTGTGATTTCAGGATTTTCCCCAAACTAAAATTACCTTCAAAAGGGAAGAAATTTCAGACCGTTGATGAGATTCAGGTAAATATGACTTGATGGTGATTCCAACAAAGGATTTTGCAGAGGGTTTTAAATGGTGAAAGAGATACTGGGAGAACTGCGTGAGGTCCCAAAGTGCCTACTTTTAAGGAAACTTAGGCGTCATTGTCCTATGTAGAATGTCTCTTGTACCTTCTTCAATAAATGTCTGGTGGGATCTCATTCCCTGGTGGTCCAGTGGTGTGTACTGTGTAGGAGGGGGCTGGCAGAGAGCGTTTACTTACCTTTCCTGCAGCTCCTGTCAGCTTCCTTCTCCTCCGCGCTGGTCCGGTCTGCTCCCTTGTCAGCTCCCTCTGTAAGTCTTGCGGCCGCGAGACTTACACTGGGAGCTGACAGGGGAGCTGACCGGACCGGCGCGGAGGAGAAGGGAGCTGACAGGAGCTGCAGGAAAGGTAAGTAAACGCTTCCTGCCAGCCCCCAACTGCCCCTTGTCTGTATTATGGCAATGTAAGTTGCCATAATACAGACATTGACTAGAGTATATGTCGAGTTGGGGTTTTTTAGCACAAAAAATGTGCTGAAAAACTCGACTTATACTCGAGTATATACGGTAATGTGTGTGTGTGTTTGTTAAGACGGAGCCTGGTGTTGTGGGAGTGGTTACCCAGCCTATTTATACCCAGACTAACCTCTACTCAGGGCCGACACAGATCCAGACTCCATTGCGTCTACTTCCGGTTCCGGTCCGCCTCAGCGTTGTTCCTACCGAAAAAGAAAGTGAAGTACCTAATCCCAGGAGACTGCCGCCCTGTACCTGCTCCCTACTGCACCTCCTTCGCTCACGGAGGACTCGCATCCCTGCCTGTGATCCGGCCAGCCTGCCACAAACCAATCTTCCATATTCCGCTCCTGCCGCGAGACACGTCGCTAACGTGAGTAAATTTTTCACCCCATGACTATCACGAACCTCGCATTTACCATCCATGGCTACGTTCGGCTGTGTTCGACAGCTTACCAACTAACAATTATGTATTTCATGCAACCCACTCCAACGACCATCACTAAGCCTATTCCCACGAACCGCACTGGCTTACTAAATTCGCATCACGAATCATGACAAGCTCAGCACATTCCCCTGTTGTCACAACAACATATAAACTAACACTACATATGCAAATAGAGCTAAAATACATTTATCCTAAAACAGAAATAAAACAAGTACCAGCCTCCTAAAGTCACGGGGCATGGTTAGTGACTTAAAGGGGTAATATAAGAATAGGGGTTTCGGTCCTCCTCTAATTAAATTGTTGGTATGAGCTATAGGACTCAACAGCGAGGCCACTGACTGTTACCACCGAACATACAACGGGTCGGAATTTCTCCGGTTGCCACGACAACAAAAAGCGGGGGGGGGCACATCATGATTACCATGAAACTAAAATTTCCAGTTCCCACCTGGCATGTAAATGTGGCCAAAGGCATAGTGTAATTCTGTAGAAACTTGGGGGCTGGCACATATCTACTTATCCAGTCATAAGTCACTTAAATTTCCAGAACCCGGCTGTCTGTTATTTTCAAGACTCAACAAGGACAGTTCCATCCCACTAATAGGATAATAGGACACATACTACCTTTCTAATTGCAAGTCCTTTGTACTCTTGTAATTACACCCCCCCTTCAGGCACCTTTGTCGTCAAACCATCTGGCTTAAGTTCCTCCAAGTTAGATTCACTTGTCACGGGGTGCACCCATTTCTTCCTTTCAATCGTAAAGGTCCCTACACGGTACCATTCAATGGCCATTCAATCTGTGTCAAGATCAGACCACGTTCCTCACATCACCATTCATCTTACAGACTTTCATACGGATGCCGATCCGTCCGCCACCGTTGTTAGTAAATAGGTCTACCTAAGTCACACGTTACCAACCAGCACCCAATTGGCCAACCCCAACCCACAAAGTACAAATAGGGAGTAGGGATCGACCGATATTGATTTTTTTTTAGAGCCGATAACTTACCGATATTCTGTACATTTACCATTTTGAAAAAATAAACTATTTTTACTAGGGATGCACCAAAATTTCGGCTGCTTACATTTTCGGCCGAAAACGGGTCAAATTTGTTGAAATAATTTTTTTTTACAAAATATATATATTTTTGGGGGACAGGTGGTGGGGAAGGACACTATGGGACAGGGGAGGGGGGAGTGAAAGGACACTATGGGACAGGGGAGGGGGGAGGGAAAGGACACTATGGGGCAGGGGAGGGGGGAGGGAAAGGACACTATGGGGCAGGGGAGGGGGGAGGGAAAGGACACTATGGGGCAGGGGAGGGGGAGGGAAAGGACACTATGGGGCAGGGGAGGGGGGAGGGAAAGGACACTATGGGGCAGGGGAGGGGGGAGGGAAAGGACACTATGGGGCAGGGGAGGGGGGAGGGAAAGGACACTATGGGGCAGGGGAGGGGGGAGGGAAAGGACACTATGGGGCAGGGGAGGGGGGAGGGAAAGGACACTATGGGACAGGGGAGGGGGGGAGGGAAAGGACACTATGGGACAGGGGGGGAAAGAACACTATGGGGCGGGGGGAAAGGACACTATGGGACGGGGGGAAAGGACACTATGGGACGGGGGGGAAGGACACTATGGGACGGGGGGGAGGACACTATGGGACAGGGGAGGGGGGGAAGGGACACTATGGGACAGGGGAGGAGGGGAAAGGACACTATGGGACAGGCGAGGAGGGGGAAAAGGACAGAATACTAAAAAAAGAGGGAGGGGAGAGAAACACTAGAGGGGGGAGAGAGGAACATTAAGCAGGGGGGGGGGCACTAAAAGAGAAGCCTGTTGAATGCTAACCCTGACACCCCGCGTCCAGGGACTTGTGCAAAGGGCATGGAATACAGGCTACTGTGCCTTCTTTACTGTCTTCTGATAATACCATTAATGAGAGACTGGAGAAATTGGAAACCCACATAGCTATAATCATCCCGGCGGTCACATTCACAACACTCCCACCGACAACCCCGAATCCGGGTAATATCTTTACAAATATACCAGGCACTACACACATCATTATGCCTGCGCATTTAGTGCCCCAGACCATCAAAAAAGACATACTTGAAGGGAAAGATGTAAATTTAGTCTCCCTCCTGATTGCGTCCCATGATTTGGTGGAAAATAAGGCTTACTGTTACAGGGATGTGTCCGTGGGACCCTAGGCTTCATAGAAAATTGTCCATTCCCACTTCGTGATAGCATTTGGCCTGTACAGGGATGTTATTTGCTCCACTTCCCCCCCCCCCCCCCCCCCATTGTAGGGAAGAACTGGACTTATATCTCCACAAATTGATTATCATAGATCATTCTTAGCTAAAGCGGCGGCAGCACTGATCCAATTTAATATCTGCTCAGACTGGAGCCAACTGGACACGGAGCTCTTCTGCCGACATTGTGCTGGCCCCAAGCCTCCGTCTTGTGCCTTATGTGCCTCTACCACACACGCTACCAATGTGTCCCCCAACGAACCTAGCATGCCTACTACCAGCTATCATGCATCCACACCCAACAAGGCTGAAAGAATACTCAAAGACAAGCTTGGCAGGCCTATTGTGTTCCTGGGCAAGGCTTAGATATGCAACAAACGAAGGCTGCAGCTTCAACAAATTTGGGTTGTTGCATGTCTGTTCCCTTTGCTTCAGAGCCCATGCAAAGACCATGTGCCCAAACAGACTGTACCCTAAGCAATAATTCACCGAAATTAACATTCACAACTTAGCTCATTACCTCACCAATCACCACTACACGAACTTGGTCAATTTCCTTGTCACAGGGTTCACAGAAGGGTTCCACACCATAGATCCTGACACCACGGGACACGCTGATTGCAGCTGAACAATGGTTTCATAATAGGCCCCTTCAAACAGCCCCCCTATTCCGATTGGAGAACTAACCCAACCGGTATTGCGACTGGCAAATTCAATAATAAAAAACTTTTAATCATTGACCTCTCCGCACCTCATTCCTCATTTATTCCAACCATAAATTTACTTATACCTTCAGACGAATTCTCACTTCAATATGCCACAGTGGACAATGCCATAGGAGAAATCTTGAAAGCGGGGCACAGTTCTTGGCTGGGAAAAGTGGATATCTCTAATGCTTTCAAGTTGCTTCCCATACACGCGTCACTGTGGCATTTACATGGCAACAAATAGAAAGATCTGTTTTATTTCACCACACATCTGACGTTTGGAGCGAAGAGCAGCCCCAAACTTTTTGACACATTCGCGGAAACACTATGCTGGCATCTCCTAAACGTAAGCTGCTGCCCAGTAGATTACATTACCTAGACTACTTCCTCACAGTCGAGGTTCCTGACAAAACTCCCCAAAGCATCAACAAAACGTTGGCACTATTCTCCACGTTGGGGGTTCCCCTTTCCGTAGAAAAAAAACAATAGGTCCTTCTACTGATCTAATCTTTCTAGGTATCCACCTAGACTCAGCAACCATGTTAGCAACCAATACACGACAAACCACTCACTACCGCTACATTCATATACTATGTGACCCATTGACCATCACAGGTCACTCCTTTACGATTGGATCAACTTTTCAAGTTGATCCAGCACGCAGAACTGTGTCACACCTAGGACTAAGGATAACGTATGACCGGACTCAATACTTGCCGAGGTCAGGAACACAGAATCAGACACAACGATGAGGGTAAGCCAAAAGTCAAGGATACCAGAATTCAGGGAAGTCAAAACGAAGCCAAAGTCATATACCAGAAAATCAAGATCAGGAACGCACTCTCGGATTACCATCAGGATGAAACCACGACCGGGCAATGAGCAAAAGGAGAATTGGGTTTAAATACCCCTCCTGTGGATCCGATTGGCTTTTGACCCCAAAAGCAATTACCAGGTTTCCATGTGCATGATTGCTCCTCAGCACAAACCCTCCTGTGGATCTGATTGGCCATAACCGGCCTTTGACCCCAAAAGCAACTACCAGGTTTCCATGTGCATGATTGCTGCTCGGCACAACTTTTCCTGTCAGGACGGTAATGTTGCTTGGCACAACTTTTCCTGTCAGAACGGTAAATGCCATAAACCCCTTCAGGACTGAGTCAAAAGTACACGTTCTGATCAAAACAAAATGTAAACAAAAACTGGGATTTGCGCTATATGTCTATTGAACCGTAATTCACCTCTTTCATATTAAGTGCACCCACACTTATTATATATCATTTTGTTCAGGAGAAACAGGGCTTTAATTTCTCATGAACTATTCATGTTGAAACATAATTTATTATGAATAAAAAAAAAAGTGAGAAATTTAAATAAAAAAAAATTTTTTAGTTCCGCCTCACATTTTAGCTGTAAATGTCATAATACTGTTAGCTTTTACTGCAAAAAACACTTGGATTCAGCAAAGTCTCCCGCGTACAACAGTAGCCCCCATTAACAGTTTGTACGGTGTTTTGAAAAGTTAAAGGGTCAAATATAGCACATTCCATTTTTCTGTTTTTTCACATTGAAATTTGCCAGATTAGTAATGTTACCTTTGAGACCGTGTGGTCAGGGCCGGATTAACATAGGGGCTGATGGAGCTGCAGCTCCAGGCCCAGGCCCATGGAATAGGCCCATTGATTTAAAAAAAAAAAAAATTTTTTTTTTTTACATTTTTTTTTTTTTACACACTACGCTTAGGGTTGCCAGGTATTTCTCATGTATTTCTTAGGGTTGCCAGGTATTTCTCAGAAGTATTTCTCAGGTATTTGAGGCTTCCTAGCCGGTGGCGGTATTGCAGTAATACCGGCAATACAAATGTCTGTCTCAGTATAAACAGAGATTATTCTGCAGTACCAGCGCCGGCCAGTAGGGGCCGCTGTTTGTGTGGATAGAGGCAGTGATAAGAAGTTACGGCATCTCCCTCCCTGCCTCTCTCTACTCACTGATCCGCGGGGGAGCAGCTCTGCACAGAGAGTCCAGACAGCAGCTCCAAGACATGGGGATGCTGAGACATTGGGACACTGGGGAACATGGAGACCCTGAGACACTAGGGACACAGTGGCCCCATGTCTCGCAGTGGCCACTAGTCTGTGTCCCCATGTCTCCCAGCCACTGTCCCTAGTGTCTCAGTGGCCCCATGTCTCCCAGTGTTACCATGTGTCCCCATGTCTCTAAGTGTCCCCTAGTGTCCTAGTGACATTGGGACATTGGGAGACATGGGGACACAGACTCTAAGGGACACTGGAAGACATGGGGATACAAACATTAGGGAACACTGGGTGACATGGGGACACTGAGACACTAGGGGACAATGAGAGACATGGAAACACTGGGGGACACAGGGAGACATGGGGACACTGGGCGACTTTGAGACCTAGGAGACATGGGGCACTCCCAGTGTCCCCACATCTCCCAGCCAGTGTTCCTAGTATCTCAGTATCCCCATGTGTCCCTGGTGTCTGTAGTGTACCAGTGTCCCTAGTGTTTCCTAGTCTCCCAATGTCCCCTAGTCCCCCAATGTCCCCATGTCTCCTAGTGTCTCAGTGTCCCCTAGTATAAAAGAAAAAATCTCAGGCACTCACTGTAATAGATTTAGGCAGGTTTATTGGACACCGCAACGTTTCGACCTTTACCCAGGTCTTTATCAAGACTCTAATGTCCCCTAGGTATCAGTGTCCCCTATGTATCAGAGTGTCTCAGTGCCCCATGTCTCTCAGTGCCCGATGTCTCTCAGTGCCCGTAGTGTCTGTGTCCCCTAGTATAAAATAAAAAAATCTCAGGCACTCACTGTGATAGCTTTAGGCAGGTTTATTGGACACTGCAACATTTTGACCCGTACCCAGGTCTTTATCAAGTCTCCAGTGCCCCCTACATATATCACAGTGTCTCAGTGCCCCATGTCTCCCAGTGTCCCCTCGTGTCCTAGTGACATGGGGACACTGGGAGACATGGGGACACAGACACTAAGGGACTGGGAGACATGGGGACACAGACATGCACCCTTTTTGTGTATGTTCGCCCTTTCGGACGTTCTGGTTATGTGATTTGTGGCAGTGGCCCACCCTTTTACCGCATCCATAGACTTCCTGCTTTACTGGACACTGCTGTTAGGGGGTATGGGTTTACTTGAAAGATGAAAGCGTGAGATTAGCAAAGGGTTTGTGTTTTCTCATAGTTGCATCCTATGAGTTTCCCTCCAGCACCATCTCCATCAGATACATGACGCTTAGGAGGTAGGACTGTTTTAGTGTTTTTGGTCAATAAGATTTTGTAATTAGGCCCATCATAATTATCAGCACCAGGCCCACTGGGCTCTTAATCCGGCCCTGCGTGTGGTAGCCCAGAAATGAAATTTACCCCCATGATGGCATACCATTTGCAAAAGTAGACAACCCAAGGTATTGCAAGTGGGGTATGTCCAGTCTTTTGTAGTAGCCACTTAGTCACAAACACTGGCCAAAGTTAGCATTCATATTTGGTTTTGTGTGAAAAAAGCAAAAAACTAATATTTGGCCAGTGTTTGTGACTAAGTGGCTACTAAAAATGACTAGACATTTGCAATACCTTGGGTTGTTTACTTTTGCAAATGGTATGCCATTACAGGGGTAATAATTATTCCAGCGCTACCGTACGATCTCAAAAGGCAACATAACCAACCTGGCAAATTTCATTGTGAACAAAATGGAATCCAAGCCTTATATTTGACTCTCTAACTTTACAAAACACCATAAAAACTGTACATGGGGGGTACTGTTATACTTGGGAGACTTCACTGAACACAAAAATAAGTGTTTTAAAACAGTAAAACATATTACAACAATAATATCGTCAGTAAAAGTGCCTTTCGTATGCGAAGAGTACAAAAAGGTCACTTTTACTAAAAATATCATTGTTGTAATACAAGTTACCATTTTGAAACACTAATATTTGTGTTCAGCGAAGTCTCCCGAGTAAAACAATACCCCCCATGTACAGGTTTTATGGTGTCTTGGAAAATTACAGGGTTAAATATAGTGCTTGCAATTCAAATTCTCTGCACTTTCTGCCTGGGTTTTCAGGCATGTCAATCAAAATTTTATTAATGAAATCACATAATTATGTTAAAATATTACTTAAATATACACGTAGAATTTTAATATATATACATATATATGTATTTAAAGTCTACATGTACACTTATGTAGTTATTTATGTAATGATATATATTTATCTGTGTGTGTGTATATATATATACTGTTATTTGTATTTTATATATAGATAGATATAGAATGTAATTATAAGTGTATTTTGTTACAAATATATTAATAACAAAATACAGTTAGAATGAAATTGCATATGTATATATAATTTATTTTATTTTTTAAAAATATTTTATTTATTTTATTTATTTATTATTGTAATTATACGTGTATATAAAAATATGTAGATGTATTATATAAATAATATATATATCTTATATATATGTAACGTCATTTGAAGTGTATTTTAATACTAATAAATATACTTATTAACATTAAAATACACTATGTATGACACCAGCATGGGGACTGTTTGACATTTCAGACAGTCCTCCTGCTGGCAGTTCCACAGCCAGCTATGGAGGGCCATGTGATCGCTCCCTTGAGAGCGATCACATGGCCCCCGGGGACCTGATTTGCCGAGAGAGGGCTGCCTGGGCTGTTAGACAGTCCTCCCAAAGAGGATCGCGACGGAGTAAATTTTACCTCCTGGGGGCTTAAGCTGTTATGGTGTTCTATGCCGCCGCAACGGCTTTAAAGCCCATTTAAATGGGGACGGCATAGAACGCCGTAACGCCGTAACGCATACTACATTTTTAGTGAATACGTGACAGCCAGTATCAAGTATCAGCTTACAGCAAATACATTCCACAACCTGCGAGAGAACTCAGGAAAGCCTTCCAAAAATTGGTAATGTAACTGATATAAGCATTAAAGTGTTATGATTAAATCTTTTATTTCAGGCTTACCCAATCATCTGTTTAGGCACACCACGACCAACTCTCACCACATGGCCAACAGCGTTATGTACAGCTTATTGTCCCAGACTACAAATGTTAAGGCGGAGCCTGGAGTTGTGGGAGGGGTTACCTGGCCTATTTATACCCAGACTAACTTCTACTTGGGGTCAACACAAATCCAGACTCCCACCTACTACATCCCTTAACAAAACACTTCCTTGGTGGGCCCACCTTTATTTCAGGACTACCCGATCGTCGGTTTAGGCACACCATGATCAACTCTTACCACATAGCCAACAGCGTGTCACGACTATTAATGTGGTCCAGCACGCAGAAACTGTAAACATATACATAGGCAAGAAAAGGAAATAAAACCGGACCTTAGAATGGCCGGACTAATACGCTAGAGACAGAGAATGGTCAAAGGGAAAGCCGAGGTCAAGGAAGCCAGAAAATACACAATACCGTTTACACAAGCCAAGTCAGGGAAACCAGAATTCAGAATAACCAGATCAGGATACCAGGAAATCAGATTCACAATGATAAAGCACTCTCAGGAAACCAGGAACAGGAAACCACTACAGGGCAAGGTACTGGGGTGAATTAAGGATTTAAATATCCCTCTCTAAGCTCTGATTGTTCAGAGGACGACCTCTGACCCCCAAACGTACGTGCGCGTTGACTTTGTGAGGTCACGCGCACGTCAGTATAAACTTCGGGGGCAGAGCTATGTTGAGACGCGACCACGCGGTCAGCGCCATTTTGGATCCGGGCGCGACGGCCGGAGGATGTGGGGAAGCGGTTGTCGGTGGGGAAGCAGGTAAGCTTTTGCTGTCGGCGAGGCTTTGCCGGTCGGGCATGGCCGTGCCACGCGGTGGGCCGGCAACCGTGACATAGCGTACGCCGCTGCTTCTGACTTTTGCAGAGCTGCAGAAGCCTGAAGCTGTGGCCATTGGCATTCATTGGCTAAGAGCATCAGCTGATGATCCTCAGCCATTGACTGAATTTCTGTTCGGTTTGGGTGAGCTAATGCTACTTCAAAGGTGATTATAGAGCCCATCTCTCATACATCACACAGGTGTTGCCCATCAATCATGTAAAAACACATTTCCACATTAAACTCAAAGTTGAAATGGTGTGACAGTCTTAGTATATGGTTTGTGTTCTAATGCAAAGATTATAGTGATTTCAAAACATACCTGATCAGACACTTTAACAGAGTGATATTTGATTGCTAACAGGATATCCAAAATTAGTAGTCCGTTTATGGAAATGAAAAAGACAATCAATTTCAAATGGGGCTGCATGACAACATCAATTTGTTATGCCAAGTGCTTAAATTTAGGCAGATTCTCTACTATTTTCTTCCTAAATGAACAAGCCCTTAGTGATGAGGATCTTTCATAATTAACATGTAGTAATTAATTGCTATGCCTTTTTAATGATGATTTCTTTCCCCTCAATTATGGCTGCACTGGGAACTGGCAAAAATCCAATTATATTCTCCTTTTCAATAGTTCTTAGAAATATTTTACAAAATACCACTTGTGTGAAAGGCATGTCACAGAAGATTAAAATCACACTTAAAATATTTATAGGAATATTGATATATGCAAAACAAATGTGCTATAGTCATACACCGTATCTTGGCATAAAGTGCTCAGTATATCCATGTGGGTGCTAAATGGGTTTAAACTGAATCGGTCACTTAAAACGTACCTTTCTCCTATTGTTTACTTTTATTTTGCTCTATCAGAGTCAGTTCTTCTTATCTTTATTTCTGATCTATATTTCTTTAAAACATAAGTCAAAGTAGGGACTTCTTTGCCTTATTTATTTTTCCTATGCTTAACAAAGGGTAGAACAGAAGGCATAAGTCAAGTTCCACTTCCTTTGTCAAGACAGTGGAGCTTTTAGGAGCATTTAGTTTCACGATTTGTCAAATCTTGTCAAGCGTAGGAAAAATACATAAAACAAACTAGTCTCACACTTTTGTGTGGTTGGAGTTATGGCTGCTTCCTTGTAGGGATCAGGGACCCTGGAGCACTTCAGACCCAGTCACCGAGGCTTGACTGGGATAACTGAGGGCCTTTTCCACCCTGGACCAGGCTACTGTCTTTAGAGCCCTGGACACCCTTTTCATCAGCAAATTATATCCCTTTCCACAAACACCAGATGATACTTGGTGAAGCACCAAACTTTAATGAACACAGCACACACATTTATGCCCCCAACAGCCTAAATTACATACAATTGGGTGCATAGAGCTATGTTGTATAAGGAAGGGTGGGGCCAGATAAACGCAAAGGCTGAGAACTAAATGCGAGATTGAGGAAGGATAGGGCAGCTAGTTTAAACTGGTCTGACAGTGTACTTGGGACAACGCCCTGCTGGGGCCACAAAAGTACGGGAAAAAGGCACATACAATCAATACATTCAACATACCCTGCACCAATAACGGGCACAAGGTGATCAAAACACAAGAGGAATCTGGGGACCCACTCATAGTGTCTGTCTTCCATCCCCAGTGATGGTGACTACCGTCACAGGCAGTGTTTACAGCAAAATGCCTGCAGGGACTGACTATAGACACCATAACAACCAAATTAAAGGATCACTATAGGGTCAGGAACACAAACATGTATTCCTGACCCTATAGTGTTAAAACCACCATCTAGCCCCCCTGGGCCCCTCATGCCTCCATAAATATAGTAAAATCTTACTGTATTCAAGCCAGAATCTGTAGCTCTGCATGCTGTTTGCCTAAAAAAAAAAAAAAAAAGCTGTGTGCTGACATCAGAAGTGGTGGCCTGATCTAATCACAATGCTTCCCCATAGGATTGGCTGAGACTGACAAAGAGGCAGATCAGGGGCAGAGCCAGCACAATTTAAACACAGCCCTGGCCAATCAGCATCTCCTTATAGAGATGAATTGAATCAATTAATCTCTATGAGGAAAGTTCAGTGTCTGCATGCAGAGGGAGGAGATACTGAATGTTTGGATGCATTTTAGGCAGCCATGACCCAGGAAGGATCTCTAACAGCCATCTGAGGAGTGGCCAGTGAAGGTTTCACTAGGCTGTAATGTAAACACTGCATTTTCTCTGAAAAGACAGTGTTTCAGCAAAAAGCCTGAAGGTAATGATTCTACTGACCAGAACAAATTCAATAAACTGTAGTTGTTCTTGTGACTATGGTGTCCCTTTAAGCTATAGTTATTCTGGTGACTATAGTGTCCCTGTAAAGGTGCTTTTTAGTTGCTGTTATGTTATAAGTGTTATATACTGATATGCACCAAACATTCTGACATCTCAGGAAACACACAAGAGAAGAAGAGACTGAGAAATATGTTCTTGTAGAGGGACTGTCTCTCTTAAATAGACACACTTGGGAGGTGTGTTTGTATGATGCAGGGCATTGTTTTAATATCAGTGAATGCTAATTCTAGTTTTCAAATGTTTGAATGGTACATTCCATATTCAAGTACGTTACGTAGTTTCCCATTTGTCTTTAAACGGTCCTGTCCTATAAGTGAGTGAATAATACTGACACCTAAAGGGACACTCCAGGCACCCAGGACACTTCTGCCCATTGGAGTGGTCTGGGTGCCAACTCCCACTACCCTTAACCCTGCAACTTTAAAAACTTAACCCTGCAACTTTAAATATTGCAGTACTAGACAGCCACTAGAGGGCACTTCCTGCTCTATAGCACAGAAAACCTGTGCTAGAGCGTCTCTGGAGCATCTTCAGCGTCGCTCAATTCCCCATAGGAAAGCACTAAAAATCATTTTCAATGCTTTCCTATGGGGAGTTCTAATGCGCGGCATTGCTGCACATGCGCATTAGTCTCCCTGGCCGGTGGGTGGGATCAGTCACGCCCACCGGCCGATGTAATGACTGGGAGGAGCGGCGGCGAGAAGAAACCACCGCCAAGGGACATTGGCGGGGTCTCGGGTAAGTGACCTGAAGGGGTTTTCACCCCTTCAGCTACCGGGGATTGGGAGGTGGGAGGGAGAGGGGAGCTGCAGTGCCAGGAAAACGGATTGTTTTCCTGGCACTGGAGTTTCCCTTTAATGAGGTTTCGAAAAAAGTTTCATGTTTAGACTACAGCCTTTAGCCGTGCATCCATCCATATTGAGAATAGCTCAACACCTGACCAAATTTGCACCTGAATGCCAATTCCCCATGGCTCTGACAGTTTATAAATGAAGAATGTAAAAGAATACTTGTCTGATGTGGAATTTTTTTTAGAAGCAACACTGCTTGTATCTCAGTAACACAGTCTAACAAGGAAATGTATCTGTGTACAGCATGTGCTATGTACGAAGCAAGTCTCCAATTACCTATAAAGTAAAGCTGAAATTGCCAGTAAATTGCAGCACATTTTTTGGTCTGATTAAAAATGCAGGCAGTAGCAAGTCATTTGTATGCAAAGTGTTTAATGCCTGTGGTACCAATGCAGTCTCGGCACCTGCTTTTGTTTTCATCAGGAATTCAGGAATCATCAAGCATTTTATATTTTGTTTCATGGGTAAATACACTAGGATGTGCTGGTATACACAATTGTGGTGTTATTCAGATAGTATAAGAAATGTGTAGACTACAAATAGACAGTGGGATTTCAAATGATATATTGTAACTTAAAGCGACACTGTCATGCCGAACTTTCTCCAATCGATTCCTCTTTTCTCCCTCTCTCGGAATCTGTTCTTCCTTTTTCCTAACTGATCTAGTTTTCTTTAAATCATAAGACAAAGCAGGGACTACTTTGTCTTATGCATTTTTCCTACGACTCACCCGTGCTGACCCACTTCCTGTGGGTCAGAGAAATTTGCCCACAATACTCACACTTTCCTCCGTGGTGTCGCGATGCCTGCTTTCACTATTCCCGAATGTCCTGTCATTTAGCCAGGACGCCGGCGAAACTACCAAATTTCGTCCTAACAGAATGAGAACAGTTTGTTCATTCATGTTAGGACGACATTCTGTACTTTTAGTTCTGTTTGAAATTTCATTTGAATTAATGAAATTCTGATCTGTGCTGTGGCTGCATCTTGCAGCTGCTTACTAAATAGCTCCCTAATTCCCATGGTATTAGGGAGCTATCTACTGAAAGGCCTAAATTGTTTTCTTTAGGGAACTTTACTAATACTAAGTTAAGATTACTTAGCATTAGTAATTAATCTGCCCCTACTCACAGCCGTGGCTGCTCACTGTTGTAAAAAAAAAAAAAAAGACCCCCCTTTCAATAAATGGCCTCATGGTGGGGCATCTATTAACATAGTGTCCCCCACGAGCCCCAACCCGTGCCCTGTAAGAGCTTTTTTAATTAATGAGGGACATAGGGTCCCCCTTGGCCCCCACCCATGAGGGGCGGTTGCGTGTCCTAAAAGACAAAAAGGGAGGGAACTATTGTCGTCCCCCCAGTCCTCACCCATGAGCGGTGGGTGGGGACCCTAAAAGTCAAAAGGGAGGGACCTATTGTCATCGTTCTGGCCCCCACCCATGAGCAGCTTATGGGGGCCCTAAAAGACAATAAGGGAGGGACCTATTGTCGTCCCTCCGCCCCCTGCCATGGGCAATGGGTGGGGGCTAAATGAAAAAATGCCCCCACCCAAAAAAAACAAAAGCCATACTTACCCCTCTCACCATAAAAATAGTGAGTGGGGGACAAAAAAAAACTAAATGCTTGTAAATAAAAAAAAAACTTACCATTTGATATCTTCTTTTATCTAAAACCTTTTTTTCAGCCCCAAAAAAGGCAAAATTAAAATCCATAAAGCCTGTCGAACTTATAAAATAAAAAAAATACCCAAATGCGAAAAAAAAACATGCCAAAAAAAATAAAATCTATCTACACCCAGGGAGGGCATCGTGCAGACTGAGCCCAGCAGGGCAGGAAAGTCTTATAAAGCATTCCCACAACCTGCAATTTGACTTAGTGCGCTCTAATTGGTTGGTTTAAGCCAATCAATAAGAGTTCTCTAATTGGTAAATAGTGAGCTTTACAGGTAACCAATCAGATAAGGCTCACTATTTAGACTCATAAGGCACATTTGCATCAGCCCAGTCAGGTATTTTACTAAAAGAATAAAAAGAACGTAAAGACAATTAAGACAAGGCTCCTTATGACAGCCATAGCATGTATCAAAAAGGAACCTGAAGAGGAAAAAAAAAATGCACAAAGAAAGAAAGAAATAGAGGAGGGTATAGAAAAGAAGAGTTAATCGCTGTCAATGCAGTTATTCAAGAAAAGTCACATTTAGAGAAATAAGAGGAGGCATGGGGGGGGGGGGAGAGGAGTGGATAAGTAATATTTGGAGATATATGGTACTCCCACTCAGTGGCGGATCTCCCCTGCCGGCTAATGCAGGGCTGGCTCTGTCCAAGTACCAGCCCTGTAATGTGCCTTCACGGACCGGGACCGTAGGGGAGATCAGGGATCTCCCTCCCCGGTCCGCAGGCACCTTGCTGGCAGCCGGCAGGGAGGGAGCTCAGCCTGCGGCTCCGACTGGTCCTTCTCTCGCGAGTATGGAGCGTTGTCGCGGTTACCACAGATCCAAATCCCACGAGAGTGAACTCTAGCCCTGGAGCTACGGGCTAGAGTTCACCTCACCACTGGGACCACCAGGGATTCACCACCGGACCACCAGTAAAGGTAAGAAGGGAGGGGGGACATAATTAATATTTGTTTTAATTAAATAAAAATAAATAAAAAATAAAAACATATAAGAAGGGTTGGGGGGCTTTTTTTTATAATATGTGTTTTTTTTATTAATTATTTTTATTATGATGTGTGTGGAAGGGGGGGCAATGTGTGTGATAAGAAGGGTAGGGGCTTTTTTTATAATCACACACATTGTTCCCCCCCACACACACACATGCATTGCCCTACACATACACTGCCCCCCATACACACACATGCCCCACACTCACACAGACTGCAAATGTCACACACAAATACTGACCCACACACACACACACACACACTGCACCCCTGACATATACTGCCGCCCTCACCCACACACTGCAACCTTCACAAACACACACTGCTCACAAACTGTCCCACTCACACACACACTGCACCCCTTACACATTGCACCACTCACACACACCACTGCTCCTATGCCCTACTACAGCCCCATTTCCCAGCAGACCTGTTCTTAAACGGTTTGACTACTCACTCTGGGAGGGGGTTCCGGCACTATTGACACCATAACCACTACACTCAGCTGGTCTGTCACTGTCTGGATTATTTCTTTAAATAATCTACAAGTGCCCCTCCCGAGATCAGGCTCTGGATCCGCCACTGCCCACACACTGGCTACATGTTTACATACAAACACGCAGTCATTGGCTCATATACATACTCGCTTGCTCATACACACACGCACACACATGCTCATACACACAAACACACTAACAAATACACACACACAGAGGCTCAAACACACACAAACAGGCTCTTACACACACACAAACTGGCTCATATATACACACACTTAATGTTTCTTACCATTGTTAAACAGGGATCCCACCAGTTGTTGCTGCCCTTTGGAAGCTGCCATTCTTTCTCCAGAGCGCTCGGCTGTTGGGATAGGACGTCATTTATCTCAGCGGCCTTTAAAGCGTTTGGCCGCGGCTGCTCCTCTTGGCTACTATGCACTTTTGAGGCTGCACAGTAAATTTGGCATGGCAACATTAAGTGACCGTCAGGAGAGGGGCTCTCTGTGCTCCCACCTCCTGCCGGTCACCTTGACTCATTTGCGCCCCTAGGACCGATGCACCCTAAGGTGGCCGCTTGTGCCACCTTATGGTAGCGCCAACCCTGCAGCCTAATACAAGCCCCTATGTTGTAATATAATCATAGTGTATCTTGCTGTTTGTGTGAAATCAAAGACTAACTGTATATGTTAACTTTTTACATTCACCACTTTTATTTTTTCTGTGTAACAATTAATTTATACCTTTTATTTCATTTTATTCATTTTAGGAGAGCAGGGTCTTACGAACAGTACCCCTTTTGGCAGCTTGCCTCCCTGAAGACAAGTGCAAAGTCTTGATCGCTCGACGGTTTGGTGAAGAAAGGTAAGCATGCACTCTGTAGACAATTCTTATATTATTCATATTGAATTCATTTTGGTCCTGTTAAATATGGAAATGTACTTAGTGGTTGTTGCGGAGTTCAAATAATTTTTGTGTGTGAAGTAAAAGTGCGCAATATTTATGAAATATCCAACAGATCATAAAGGCTAGCTCTACGCTTTGGTAAACTTTCCAAAATAAATAAAACGATCGTACATTGCTAGATGGTTCCTGAACGAATTCCAGTTTTCCAACATAGAACTGTTTGTATGTTTTAATACTGAGTGCAAAGCTCATTTCATTCTTGGCACTGGATCTGAAGGTCCCATGCACCAAGCTGAATTACTTAGGTAGTTGGAAAATAGTTTCACTTATGAGTGCCAAATCCGATTTTATTCTAAAACAAATATAAAAATGTAAAAGTATTCTTTTTTGTTTTGTTTTGTTGCAAAGCTGGCACTCATTATTATTATAAATTCCATACACTTGGTATTTGGATCTCATGAAGGCTAGGGAAAATAAAGTTATTTCAAAGACACTGAAAGAGACATACACATTTTACTACAAAATTTACAATAAACATTAATTTCCATGTGTGCTTTTAGCTTTGTCTCACAAGTAAAGACATTCAACTTTCCACCATTAAAATCCCAGGATAATATAATCTTCATAGGAATGATTGAAAATTGCAAATCTGTAGTAATTGTGCAATATACCGTGTGTGTATATATATATATTATATATATATATATATATATATATATATATATAAAATATATATATATTTTTTTTTTAGAGGTTGCTCTGTTTCTATCAATATGACTGGTAATGACTGCCTTTAATGTACCTTTAGTGCAATTACTGCCAAACTGGCATGTTGCTCTAGTGACCAGTATGTAAAGGTATTCAGCTAATTAAAGAGCACCTTTTAGACTCTTGATGCAGTCTGGCATAATTAGTCTGTTCCTTTGAGAGGTTGACCGATGCATGCCGAAAAAAAATTAAATTTGAGACTACTATGTCCGAATGAGGAAAGTAATTGATCTGTCCCCTGACAGGCTGTCTGTAATAAGACAAAATGTTCATCACACATTCTGTGCATATCGGTATTTGTGGTAAGGCAGGGGAATTATGTAGCATCTTAAAGGGATCTATAGCTGACAATTAAGATTACTCATAAGGTTTCCTGTACGTGCTCCTCTGCTGCAGCTGCCTGCTCCGTGTCCGTGATGTTTAACATCACAGGTTTAAAATAACAGGACCACAGCACCCAGACCACCCAGATAAAGTGGTCTTGGTGAACATAGTGTTCCTTTAACTTATATTTGGGTTTGTTTGTCTGTACGCATGTATCTCACAATATCGGTCTTGTGTATTTATCACAATATGTATGTGTATGTATATACATACAAGGTGTCTTTCACGGCTACATGCAATTGTGCCTTTTAGATATATTTAGTAAACAATAAATTGAAAAAAGGAAAAAAAAATAATAACAAACATCAAAGATTGATATGTTTAATGTCTTCTTGTAAATGCACGAAATCTTATTAACAAAATGGAAAACCTAGCATTGCTGTCATGTGATGACCAGTGTGATTAATTCTAATTAATAAGGCAGAACCATGTTGTGATGATAAACATCAGGGAAGTTACTTTAAAGGAAAACTCTCATTATTCTTTGTTATTAAAAATAAACAATTACAGTGGGACCTCGGTTTACAAACGCCTCGGTTAACATAATTTTCGGTTTACAAATGAAAATCCATTGAAAATAATGCCTCGGTTTACAAAGTTTTTTCGCAATACAAAGGAAGTCTCCCCAGGATGCTTTGCACCTGGGAGGTTTATAGCACCGCCCCCTGCATACTGGAGCTTGTGGGTAGCACGGGGCGTCAGGTGTGGAGGTGTTGGAGCGGCTTTTGCATCGAGTTTTGGAGCCATTCTGGACATTTTTTTCAGTTGCTTTGGGACTTTTTGGTTCATTTCTCATGCTGTGGAAAGGTAGGGAGATGAGCTTCGTTGTTTTCATGCCTTTTATTGTGTGTTCTGCATTGTGGGTTGGTTTCCATGCCAGCTCATTTTGACTTTTTTATGACCTCCAGAACGGATTAATTGGTTTTCAATGCATTCCTATGGGAAACCGTGTTTTGCTTTACAAATGTTTTGCAATAAGAAACGTCCCAGAGAACGCATTAAATTCGTAAACCGAGGTCCCACTGTACATGTATTATAGCCTTTGTGTGTATTTTGTAATTTATAGAGTACATTTAACAGTACATTCCATTTTACAATGTATTTCCTAGTTTATTGTATACTGTGGGGGGCATCTTAAAATTCTCTTTTGTCAAAAGCATTGCATATCTGTTAAGACTCTACTCCGTTTAAACATTTGGAATTTATTTTTGAGATTCCCATCTCTTGTGCGTGATGTCTGGATCCGAGTCCAAAAACCCATTTGGTGACCTTTTGTGTTCTACATGGTGCTACATTAATGTGTTGAAAACCTCCTCCATACCTTTCAAAATTGCAGATGGACAAAGAGGGCCACTTTAATTTTAGGAGTGTTTGTGGGGGTGTGGCAAGGGGCAAGCTGTCCTGAGAAATTTTAGGTGACATACTAATTGCAATTTATGCTTCTAAAATGCAATTTAGAACAAGAACAATGGCCTTGATTTAATATGTTTTCCAAATGATTCAATAATGTTAGAGATACATCTAAACTAAATGATTTATCTACAAAATTCCTATAGACTTTAATGGTGACTTCTGTAGTTAAATCATTTTGAAAGTTGAACTTTTTCTAACCATATTGAATCATTTGGAAAGCTTATTAATGAAACACTATAGTGTGAGGAATGCAAACATGTAATCCTGACAGTATAGTGTTATACAAACTATTTAAGTCCCTTGCCTCCTTTAGATCACATTGGAAAGGTAAGTTACTTACCTTCTTTCCCCAAACAGTGCCGGTCTTGTCATGGCGTGCTCCGCCTCCATGGCTTAGATCATCAATTTTGATGATCTCAGAGAAGCCAATGCTTTCCTGTAGCAATGCATTGGGACGCTATTGCGCATGTGCAGCAAATGCCGCCCAGCACCAATCAGCAGGTCATCATAAAGATACATTGAATCAGTGTATCTCTATGGGGAGACCCTGAATGCCGCAGCACTGACACAGGAAGCACTTAGAGTGGCCGTTTGAGTGACTGCACCTAGAGCAATGTAACCAACAAGTAATGTAAACACTACCTTTTCTCTGGAAAGGCAGTGTTTACAGTGCTAAGGCTGCAAGGACCATACTATAGACACCAGAACCACTACATTAAGTTTTAGTGGTCCTGGTGGCTGTAGTATCCCATTAAGTCAAGGCCACTGTGTCAACATGTCTTATTTACACAGTGTGATTTCTGAAAACATTTAATTTAGTTTACAGACACATTTCTGCATTATTCATATGGAGTTGTGGTATGCACTCAGAGACACCAATAATATGGAGATCCGAGAAAAGATTTGTGATTAAAAACTAACTCTAGGATATCTGCATTTGCTTTGAATAGATGGGTATTGCTTCTGTAAAAATGGCTTCCTGCTTGAAGTATGAGTAAGTTGACAAAACCCTGAAGTAAAGCGTTTATTTATGTGTATGCATTGAAAAAAAAAAAAAAAAACTGACACACGCACGTTTTACTTTAAGTAATAAAAAAATCTTACAATTTTCCTGTAAGTGGTTGGGTGCTTTTACAAGGGACAAGCTAAATAGTAAATGGGGGATATGCATATGTTAAACATAAATAAATTCTTCATGTAAAAGAAGAAATATGGGATCACACTGGTGATAATGTGAAAGCTTTATGGGTAGAAATTTGCACATGCCAGATGACAGGTACTAAATTAATTACAGGGATACAAACTCTGCACCGTTAATATTAATGGGAAAGAACAGATTTTATTACAGATTGAAAAAGTGGTGCATCTGGGCCTGTTTTTAATTATGGGAGATATTAATTACCCTACATTGATTAAAATGAATTTCCTATTCCTATTTTTTTTTTTTTTTAAATGTTTTCCTAGGAATAATACATTTTTACTTATGTTACTGTTTGTGTAATCAATGACTGTAATAACAAGGTTATTATTACGGGCCTGTTTTCAGAAAAAATAGAGGAGCTTAGCGGACCTATTTGAAGCCCAACCTATGCAAAGAGTATTAATTATGGTGCTTAAAGTGTTCCTTTAAAAAAAGGGATGTGACATTATAATGGTAGATGTTAATTATGAGGATTTGGAGAAGGCAGCGCGGAAGCGCCTCTATAGAGGCTGGATTAACCCTAGTGTAAACATAGCAGTTTCTCTGAAACTGCTATGTTTTCAGCTGCAGGGTTAACACTAGAGGGACCTGGCACCCAGACCATTTCATAGAGCTAAAGTGGTCTGGGTGCCTATAGTGGTCCTTTAATACTGTTCCTTGCATAGGAAATACAATCATAGGGATATGCTATGCTTGCCTCTGCTTATACAAGTACTGGGAGTTGTACTGCATTTACCAGAAATTCCTGTTGTGCCCATAAAGTCATGCTGTACCTGAAATATATAGGATAAGCTCAACACCTTCATATAAAGTCATAAAATGTTCCTTTATGAATGTGCCATTGTCTATAGATTTGCATAAAGCACTAATGATGTTAAGTAAAGTTAAAACAGATAAAACCCCAGGGTTTAATGCTTACATGCAATGACACTTAGGGCTGGCTGAGCATCACAGGAATTGTTACGAACATCTGGTGGATTTTGATGTTTTTGTGGTCAAACAAGCTGTTTCAGTTTTGTTTTATTTTAGCTAACACGCTCCCTTTTCTGGAACACATCAATGATTTGCATGTTTTCATTGATATTTCCTGATGCCCCAGTTCTATCTTTGCTGATTTTATGCCTGCAAATATTGGGTGTGGGGGGGGGGGGGGGGTACCTTATATACTCGAGTATAAGTCGAGTTTTTCATCACATTTTTTGTGCTGAAAAACCCCAACTCGGCTTATACTCGAGTCAATTGTCTGTATTATGGCAATTTGCATTGCCATAATACAGACTGGGGGCTGTTGGGGGCTGCAGAAGCGTTTACTTACCTCTCCTGCAGCTCCTGTCAGCTCCCTTATCCTCTGCGCCGGTCCGTTCGGCACCTCTGTCAGCTCCCAGCGTAAGTCTCGCGAGAGCCGCGGGGACATAGTGCGGCTCTCGCGAGACTTACAGTGTGAGCTGACAGAGGTGCTGAACGGACCGGCGCGGAGGAGGAGGGAGCTGACAGGAGCTGCAGGAGAGGTAAGTAAGAGCTCCCTGCCAGCCCCCTCATACACAGTGCCCATCCACTGGACCACCAGGGAGTGAGAGCCCCCCTCCCTGCCATGTATCAAGCAGGGAGGGGTGACGAAAAAAAAATTAAATAATAATAAAATAAAAAAAAATAATTAAATAAAATAAATAATAATAATAAAAAAATTAAATAATAAAAAAAAAATGTAATTGCCCACCTCCCACCAAGGCTCTGCAACACACACACACACACACACACACTGCACTCATATACACACACGCTGCACTCATATACACACACGCTGCACTCATATACACACACGCTGCACTCATATACACACACACGCTGCACTCATATACACACACACGCTGCACTCATATACACACACGCTGCACTCATATACACACACGCTGCACTCATACACACACGCTGCACTCATACACACACGCTGCACTCATACACACACGCTGCACTCATACACACACGCTGCACTCATTCACACACACACAATGCATTCATTATTTTTAGGATCTAATTTTATTTAGAAATTTACCAGTAGCTGCTGCATTTTCCACCCTAGTCTTATACTCGAGTCAATAAGTTTTCCCAGTTTTTTGGGGTAAAATTAGGGGCCTCGGCTTATATTCGGGTCGGCTTATACTCGAGTATATACGGTATTTCTGTAACCTGCCAATTGAGCTTATGTTAATGGGAATAAGAGCTATATAATAAAATAGCTACTCATTAGTCATTATTCCACTAACGTCAACTGACATACAGCACGTTTACTTATGTTTTCTCTTTTCCCTTATGTAAATGATTCAAATTAACCTTTTTTGTTTTTTTATATAGAATATGCTAGGTTAAAGCAGCTGTCACCTCAAAATTGTTTTTCTCCTATTGTTTCATTTTCTCTTCCTCTTTCAAAATCTGTTCTTCTTTTCTTAATTTCTGATCTATATTCCATGTAAAACACAAGGCAAAGTAGGGGGGTACACTTGGCAAAGTGTGGAGCTTAAGGCAAGCTGCACTTCCTTTGTCAAAATAGTGAAGCTGACCTTAAAGGGACAATAGTCACCAGAACAACTACAGAACAATTTGTTCTGGTGAGCATAATCATTCTCTTCAGGCTTTTTTCAGCAAACACTTACAGCCTAGGGATACCTCCACTGGCCATTCCTCAGATGGTTACTAGAGCTGCTACCTGGGGCAGTGCATGCACCCTCTGCATGGAGACACTGAACTTTCCTCATAGAGATGTTGATTCATCTCTGTGTTTGGCTTGTGCTGGCCCCTGATCTGCCTCATTGATAGTCTCAGCCAGTCCTATGGAAAAGCATTATGATTGGCTTTGGATCAACACTTCTGTTGATGTAAGCCAAGCAGACAGATCAGAGGCAAAGCCAGCAGTGGAATAAAAGTAACATTTTACTATATTTAAGGGGGTAAGGGAGGGCCATGGGGGCTAGATGGTGTTTTTAACACTATAGGGTCAGGAATGCATGTTTGAAGCTTCACTTTTTGTCAAGATTTGGCAAGCTTTGAGGTGACAGAGCCAACTATCTTAAAGGGGTACTATCACTTGTTTATTCTGCATGTTTTCATCTTTATTTTGTCCCCTTGCTTTATTACATCTGGGAAGAGAGTACAAAGAGAATATATACTTACCTAATACTTGCCCTCCTCACAGTGTCATCTTCACCTTCTTGCGAATAAAGCCATCAAGGCTTGTGTCATCTTAAAGTTTCCTAATGCAATCGAAAACAAGACGTGGTATTAAAGATCTTGTGAAAAACGTCTCTATTTATCAGGCTATTGACAGCTGATGGGAAATGGCAAGATATGTCAAATGGACATAAAGCTCTACAATGTACTATATTTTAAAACATGTTTTTGCATACTTGAAGCAAAGTAATTCCTGTTTTGTCTCCTCTTTTGATTGTCGGAATTTTAGTGAAATTCAAACACAGAATATACAAGTTTTGAATTAAGTTTATATATCAACAATCTTTGTTAACAGAGATAATGCATTCATTTTGTAAAATGGAGTAGATCACTAAGGGCAGTTTGTTCCATCCACACTTCTAGAAGGCCTTTCTAAATATATCCTATGTCTGTTTCATCATCAACATTATTGCTGCAACACACTCACATTTCTAACATAATATACCAGGCAAACATAATTTCACACAATAGACCTGCAACACCATCCTGTAATGAGGTCACCTTGTACGGTGGTTTCCCACCTCCGCTCTCAGGCCCGTGCTGCCTACGTCTCTGTGCTAGCTTCTCATGAGTCTTATCCTTGTGCAGGTGACTGAGGATATATTGCTCCGCTGGCTCGGGGTAAGGTAAAATTGGAAAGGGCATGGGTATCGTGTATGTTCTGTCCTACGTTTCACTCCAACCACTCCCCATGTGTAATCACTACATAGTGAAAAATGTATTAGTTCCGTGGGTCTGTTCATTTTTGGTGGACAGTGCTTTACTGCTTTAGTTGCTCAAGGATTATGCAGAGGAGTATGTAACCTAATCTAGGATTGTCAGGTCTCTTGAGCATTATCTATTCATCAAGTATTAACAAAGATAGAAAATAAAACTTAAAACCGAAACCTATAGTACTGTACTGTATATTTAAAACATAGAACCTCTTCCTCTCCTACTCTGGTGATATGTTAGTGCGTCTAGGTGTGTTTGGTTACATATGTATCCCATTTACCTTGGGCCTCCTCTGCGGCTAAATTTGGTTTGACATATTTGCTAGCCATACATTCGTATTCCCAATTCAGGGAGATTTGATTGAGCAGTGCATGCTTAGTTGGTGGGTGTGGTTGTTTCCACGCCCTGGCAAGGGTAACTGCCGAGATGAGTACTTGAAAGATTAGTTGTCTCTCTTTTTTAGGTCTGTGAGTGTTGTGCATAAAGAGGACCCCTTGTTCTGGCATTGGGGTGTATGGTTTACCCAATAGACCAGCGATAACTCCCTCCACCATTTTCCATTACAGTGCGAGGACTGGGCACGACAACCAGTGCAACCCCTCCAGCATGTGTGCGGTGTCCCTGGGTACATCTTGGAGAGCCTGTCTGGTACCATGTACCACCTGTATTGGAGCTTCCTCATAGTCTCCAAATGTGACGCGCATATGAGCTACAAATATTTGTTTCCAACTTTGGTTATCTATCGTGTGTCTCAACTCTCTCTCTGACAGGCTTCCCTAAACTCATCGGGTGTGTCCGAGGTTGACAACATCAGAAGGGTGTAGATCTGTGTAAAACTTTCGGAGGTTTGTCTGCGAGGCATAGGTGTTCTAAGGATTGAATGTGAGGCACCTCTTGCCCTCCGGATGTGTCTGTAGTTGAGGCAAAGGATTTTAATTGGAGGTACGAGAAGATTGTCTTATGTGGCAGGTCGAACCTGTCTTGTAACCTGGGAAGGCATAGCATTGCATCCCCTTCGTATACCTGCCCAAGGTGTGTGCATCCCCCCCCCACCCAGCGTGTGTAATCAAATGTTGGGACACCCGCTGAAATGCTGCGTATTGGTATACCCCGAGCTGTTGGTCCAACCATGCCCATGGAGGTCCTGACCGGCTCCCAAGTTTTTTGCATCGCTGCCGTTATCAGAAGCATGTCTGAATATTGTGGTCTCAGGTGTTTTGGTGTCCAATATAAAAATTGTAAACCCTGTTGCATGCCAATTGTGAGTCTATGTAAACCAATTGTGGGGGTTCCGAGGCTGTATTGGAGACCGCAACTGCTGTCAACAGTGCCGCGTTATGATACATTTTCACGTTTGGTAGACTCAGTCCCCCTCCCTTTATCGTTTTTTGGAGAATTCTTGTGGCCACCCTCACTTTGCGGTTCGCCCATATGAAACGGACAAAGAGTTTCTGTATCGATTCTAAGTCTGTTCCGGGAAGTTAAATCTGTATAGTGCGCAATAAGTATTGGAGTTTGGGGAGTAGTGTCATCTTAACTGCTGCTAGTCTGCCTAGCCATGATAGGTATTTGCCCTCCCACACCTTGATTGTGTCTGCAAATTGTTTTAATAGTTTATTGTAAGTGAGTTTAAACAGGTGTGGTAAGTGGGGAGGGATGTGGATCCCTAGAAAGGTGATGTGGTCTCGTCTCCAGTCAAACAGGAATGTGTCGCTTTAGTTTGTCAGTTTCTTTGCATGAACTTGCAAACCCATCGCTTTAGATTTTAAGACATTGAGTTTATAGGAGTTGAGCCCGTATTCTTTAATCGTGGTCATAAGTTTCGGTAGTGAAATGTGGGGTTGGGTGAGAGTAAGGAGGACATCATCCGCAAATACATTTATCTTGAATGCTCTCTTTCCAATATGCACTCCATGGATAGAGCTCTGTTGTCGGATGGTCTCTGCCATCAGCTCTAGGGACATTACATATAACAGGGGGGACAACGGGCATCCCTGCCGTGTCCCATTGGTTATCGAAAAGGGGTCTGATATAAAACCAGCCGTCAGCACCTGTACTGTGCGTGTGTAGGCGGTTTGCCGGGCTTGGGTAGTGTTATTATGTGTGCCAAACTTCTGAGGGAAGTTTTTGGTGTGTTACTGATTCGTTGAAAGCATTTGTAAGGTGCAGGGCAAGGGCCTGCTGGAAATGTTTATAATAACAGTTGCCTGGGGCTTTCTCAGCGGGCAGGGAAGCTATGGCCTTTATTACTTCCCCTTCCGTGATTGATGCTGAAAGTTGTGTGGCCGTGAGGTTTGGTAGGTGGACTTTGTCTAGGTATGCTGCAATGTTTGAGTCTGTGGGTTGCGGTACGGTCAGGTCATCACTGAGGTTGCAGAGTGATGCATAATATTTTGCAAAGATATTGCTAATGTCTTTGGGAGCCACTATTTTGTTTCCAGTGGGAGAAAGCATGTAGCCAATTTTTTGGGTTGCCTGTTGGGCCCTAATTCTTTGGGCTAGGAGTTTTCCCACCTTATTACTCGGTGAGTAGTTCTGCGCCTTCAGTCTATTCAATTGGTACTTTATTTTATGCAGAGACAGTTGCTGTATCTGTTTTGTAATATTTGTGATACGTTCTTTGTGTTTCGCTAGGTGTGAGTTGGTTTTGTGCCGTTAAGCAATAGAAGTCCGTCTGGTATGTTAGCAGTTGCGCTTGGGATCTCATTTTTAGGAAAGACAATTAACAATTCCCTCAGTACGGGTTTGTGTGCGTGCCATAGTGTGTTCAGGCTAATTTCATCATTAGCATTTTCCTTGAAATAGTTTTTTTTATTGCCTCTTCAAGGTCCTGCCAGAGCGTGGTGTTCAGCCGTGGGCTCCTGTGGGTAGGGTCATAGAGGTCTTTGAGGGTGAGAACAACTGGGGCATGGTCTGACCAAGTAATTTGTTCTATCTCACAGTAGGTTATTTGGTATAGACCAGAGCCTGCCTAGAAAGCCGTCAATGTGGGAGTAGGTGTTGTGGACATTGGAGATGAAGGTGTATCATCTCTCCCCTACGTGAGTGGCTCTCCACACTTCATACAAATGGTAATTGTGCAGGAACGTTCTCAATGCTTTGCTCTGTTTTTTGGGGGTTTTTTTGTGGACTTGTGCGTGCCCTAGCGTGGGGTATGGTCGTGTCTATTGTAGGGTCGAACACGTGTTTAAAATTCCCACAGATGATTGTAGTTCCTTGTTGGGTGGACTGTAAGAGTCATCTGACTCTCTGCTGCTATCAGAGGGTTGTTAGTGCTTGGTCTTCCTCCATGAGGGATTGATCTTCTGCACTTCTGTCGGTATGGTGTGTGTGTCAATACCCAAGTTCCTGAGGATCTTGGTACCTTCCTTGGGCGACTGTATGGTAGTTGTCCTACCATTCCTCTGCACCACTTGTCACACAGGGTATCCCCATCGGTAAGGCAGAAGGTGTTGGCGGAGTTGGTCCATGAAGTCCTCCTGAGCTTAAGCGTAAATGGCAATGCAGAGATGTTGGCGTACATCGACGTAGCTTGGTAGGTAGGCAGCAATGCGTTATTGTTGCTGGCCTGTTAGCTTTCATAATTGCTTCCTTAATATGGAAGTAATGTAGGTGAACCAGTACGTCCAAGGAGTGTTGGCTGGCAAGAAGGATGGTTTCAGCACTCTGTGTGCCCGATCCATGAGCAGCATATCTTGTGGGAAGTCCGGGGTTAAGGCCTTAAACAGCCCTGTGAAGGTCTGTCTGCCCCACCGTTTCAGCGATAGCTCTAATACAGAGGTTATTGCGCTGGCCAATATCCTCCATATCCACCGTCTTCTACTCTTGGGCATCCATTCTGGCCAGGATGTTTTCCACCTTAGCTGTTATGGGAGTTTGCATGCTCCATCATCTTAACCTCTATTGCGGACGTCCTGTCTCCCAAGTACCGCAGGTTAGTGTGCAGGCTTTCGAGAGTATTGTGGAACATGGTTTGGAGTTTATCCGCCATAGCATCCAGTATGTTCTGGAGTATGCCCTAAGTAATTGGCAAGTCTGCGGCAGCCAGCTCGCGGAATTAATTCTACGTCGCCGCCATCTTGGGTCTCCTCGTGTTGAGATGCTCAAGTCCCCTCACTTGGCAGAGGGGACTGACTAATTTTGAAGTTATGTGAGGGCAGAGTTACAGGCACCTACACAACAATACCACACTACCATCTCTCATCACTTGTTTATTGCATGTGATGACATTACACAACACCAGAAGGCATCTTAATTAGTCCAATGAAAAGAGATCATCTGATTTGCGCTCATTATACTCTAGAAATAATACAAAAAATGCAGCATACAACACTGCTTTCCTTCACATTTCAGAAGCACTGTAAATTATGAGTCACCATCTGCAGTTAAGGGGTTAATTTATTAATGAAGTCGATTTGATTTGTTTTGCCTATTACCCCTTTTGAGTTGCATGACGTAGAATAGAAGATGCATGATTCATGGGAGTCTTCTTATTTTAATTCCACAGTTATGTGTAGCAATACCAGCATCTATTTCACTGCCAGAGATGCTGTGTCTTCTCTTTTTGATTTGTTACTAGTCGGCAAAATTATCTGCCCTCGGTCATTCCTACTACTGCAATTCTGAGATTTATTTCATGAACTGAGCTAGCAACATACTTTTAAAGTGGAATAATTTTACAGCTAATGTGGTACATTTTGAAATGTTCGTTTTTAGAAATGATTGCAAGCTGATACTAAACTGTGAGAGCACATGTTGCACTATTTGATGCTATATCTATACTATTCCTCAGGCAAGCTTTCTCTAGCTTAATGTTTCACCACTGTAAATGTCATTCTGTTTGTGTCTTAATAAGACATTACAAAGTGACGGCTGCTGGGAGGCCATACTTTTTAAGCTTTCCATGCTGCTTAATTCATGTTTTCTCTATCCCTCTTATATATTACAAAGCTATAAAAATGTAAGATTCAACACACTCATAAAACAGCAATAGTGTCTGTTAATACTCTAATATTCTGCTATTCCACACTGAGATTTATATGGCATTCCTGTGTGTGTACTATATTGCGGTTGGAGAACAGATAAAAGGACATTTATCAAGAGAATAACTTAAGAGTTTGGAAAAAAAAAATTAAAACCGTTAGTGAGAAGGTATTGAGTCACTTGATGAGCAGAAGTAAATAGGGAACATTTACACAAATGTACACACACACATATATAGTAGATGGCCATCTACTCTCCATTCCCTGCATCCTGCAGTGGCCCCCTCCCTCCCGCCCCCATCCCATGTTGCTGAAGGGATTAAAACCCCCTCAGTGAGTTACCTGAATCCAGCACCGATGTCCCTCGGTGCTGGGTCAGGCTTCGCCCACGCTCCTCACCCGCTGGCTGACCTAATTCATATGCGCGGAAATGGCAGCGTGCGCGTTAGACCTCCACATAGGAAAGCATTATTCAATGCTTTCCTATGGGGATTCCAGCGATGTTGGAGGCCCTCATGCATGGCGTGAGGACGTCCAGCGTCGTTTAAAACACTTTTCGTCTTTTAAGAACCCTGGAATTCCCTCTAGTCTAGTGGCTGTCTGATAGCCACTAGAGGAGGACTTAACCCTGCAAGGTAATTATTGCAGTTTATAAAAACTGCAATAATTACACTTGCAGGGTTAGGGGTGATGGGAGTTGGCACCCAGACCACTCCAATGGGCAGAAGTGGTCTGGGTGCCTGGAGTGTCCCTTTAAAGAATTCTGTGAGCTGTAGGCCATCAACATCTTAAAGCGGCACTGTCATGCCGAATCTCGTTTTTTTTTTAACCCCCCTCCCGCCTCCACTACATCCAATTGACCCACTAGTCACCCCCAAATGCCCCTAAGCCCCCCACATTACCTATTTTTTATTCTTTATTTTCTGCCCCGATCTATATTCAGGGCGCCGCCATCTTTCTGTGGGTAGGTGAAGTCCCTGTGGGACACGTCATCTGCCCACACTAGACAGACTGTGAGATTCCCGCACATGCCCAGTGAAACACCTGGACATGCGAACGGTAATTTCACCTATTAATTCATTCATTCATCAGACAGACGAATGAATAGAAAAAATCAGACGAACAAACTAACACTGAGTATCAGTGTTCGTTTGTTCGTTCAGTTTATTACAAGGAGGGAGCTACCGGCACGTTTATTTATTATTATTATTGCCATTTATATAGCGCCAACAGATTCCGTAGCGCTTTACAATATTATGAGAGGGGGATTTAACTATAAATAGGACAGTTACAAATAAACTTACAGGAACAATTGGTTGAAGAGGACCCTGCTCAAACGAGCTTACATTCTATAGGAGGTGGGTAGCTCCCTCCTTGTAATATGTAAAGACAGAAGCGGCAGGGAGCAGTGCTCCCCACCACTTCATAAGCCCCCCAGGTTCCCCCTCACTCTATGGGGGTCAATATGACCCCCATAATAGCACAAGGGAGATTAAAATCTCCCCAATGCCCCTACTCGCTATACCGCGAGTAGGGGCATGTCCACTAAACAGTGAGCAGCCTCTGGCTGCTCACTGTAAAAAAAAAATGGTAATAAGGGGGGGACACGACCTACTGTCCTCCCGCCTGGCCCCCACCCCTGCGCGTTGGGTGGGGGCCCTAATAAAACAATAAGGGGGGGGACCTACTGTCCTCCCCCCTGGCCCCCACCCCTGCGCGGTGGGTGGGGGCCCTAATAAAAGAATAAGGGGGCGGGGACCTACTGTCCTCCCCCCTGGCCCCCACCCCTGAGCGGTGGGTGGGGGCCCTAAATAAAGATAGGGGGGGAACCTACTGTCCTCCCCCCCGTCCCCCACCCCTGAGCGGTGGGTGGGGACTCTAAATAAAGATGGGGGGGGACCTACTGTCCTCCCCCCCTGGCCCCCACCCCTGCGCGGCGGGTGGGGGCCCTAAATTAAGCCCCCCCCCTCATCAAGGTGACTAGGGGTCCCAAGCCCCTAGTCACCCCCCCACCCCACCCAAAACATTCTATCCCCTACCTACCCCCTTCACCCTAAAAATAGTGAGGGGGGAATAAAATAACTAACCTGTAAAAAAATAAATAAACTTACCATTTGACGTCTTCTTTTTTCTAAATTCTTCTTTCTTCAGCCCCCAAAAAGACCAAATAAAAATCCATCATACCCGTCGCACTTTAAAAAAAAAAAATGAGCGCAAAAAAAAATTAATCCATGTTCACCCATGGAGGGCACGCCGCGTACTGAGCTCCGCAGGGCGGGTCAAGGCTTATAAAGTTCTTGAAAACCATCCAATCACAGTGCTCTGTGTCATTTTACACAGCGTGGGAAAATTCCAAAGAACTTTCCCACGCTGTGTAAAATGACAAAGAGCACTCTGATTGGCTTAAACCAACCAATCAGTGTGTTCTAAGCCTAATTGCAGGGCGGGGCAAGGCTTTATAAGCCTTGACCCGCCCTGCGGAGCTCAGTACGCGGCGTGCCCTCCATGGGTGAACATGGATTAATTTTTGCGCTCGTTTTTTTTTTTATTTTTTTATTTTTTTAGTGCGACGGGTATGATGGATTTTTATTTGGCCTTTTTGGGGGCTGAAGAAAGAAGAATTTAGAAAAAAGAAGACGTCAAATGGTAAGTTAAATTTTTTTTTTTACAGGTTAGTTATTTTATTCCCCCCTCACTATTTTTAGGGTGAGGGGGGTAGGTAGGGGATAGAATGTTTTGGGTGGGGGTGGGGGGTGACTAGGGGCTTGGGACCCCTAGTCACCTTGATGGGGGGGGGGTTCATTTAGGGCCTGTACCCACCGCTCAGGGGTGGGGGCGAGGGGGGAGGACAGTAGGTCCCCCCCCCCTTATTGTTTTATTAGGGCCCCCACCCACCGCGCAGGGGTTGGGGGCCAGGGGGGACGACAGTAGGCCCCCCCCCCTTATTGTTTTATTAGGGCCCCTACCCACCCACCGCGCGGGGGGGGAGACAATAGGTCCCCCCCTTATTGTTTTATTAGGGCCCCCACCCACCGCGCAGGGGTGGGGGCCAGGGGGGAGGACAGTAGGTCTTTAACCCCCGCGCGGGGGGGGGGGGGTTTATTAGGTTTTTGTTTTTTTTTTACAGTGAGCAGCCACAGGCTGCTTACAAGACATGCCCCATCTCGCGGTATAGCGAGTAGGGGCATATTATTTACTAATACCAAGTAATCTTTACTTAGTATTAGTAAATTTGGCTGAAAGACCAATTTAGTTCTTTCAGCCTTTTAGTAGATAGCTCCCTGATACCGTGGGAATTAGGGAGCTATCTACTATGCGGCTGCAAGTTGCAGCCACAGCAATGAATAGGATCGGAGTTTCATTCATTAGAATGAAATTCCGATACAAACAAAGTACCGAATTGCATCCTAACACGAATGGAGAAACTCTTCTCATTCTGTTAGGATGCAATTCGGCAGTTTTGCCGGCGTTCTGTCTAAGTGACAGGACGTTCGGCAATACTGACAGGAAGCATTGTGGGAACAGGGAGGAAAGCTAGGGATCATGGGAAAATTGCTCTGACCAGCGGAAATGAAGCACACTTTGCTCCTCCGCTGGTCTGAGCTGGTCAAGTGGAGAAATCCTCCATAAGACAAAGAGTCCCTACTTTGTCTTATGATTTTAAAGATAACTAAAGAAGACAGGAAGAAAATAATAACAGATCCTGAGAGAGGGGGAGAAGAGGAAGAGATTGAGGAAAGGTAAGTTCGGCATGACAGTGCCGCTTTAATTTAGAGGACAACTGTCACCTCAAAACTATTTTTTTTTTTTAATATATATAAAAATCCTGTCTCAGATTTTGAAAGGAAATAAAAAAAAAAAAAATGAAGTGAATGGAAAACAAAATTGGAAAAACACAAGTGTATAACTCAGGGCCAGATTGACAGTCCAGTGGGCCTGGTGCTGACAATTATGACGGGCCTAATTACAGAATCATATCGACCAAAAACACTAAAACACTCCCAAGCGTCATATATCTGATGGAGATGGTGCTGGAGAGAAAGAAAACAGCAGCTATAAGAAAACACATACCCTATGCTAATCTCCCTCTAATTTATGTTTTCATCTTTCAAGTAAATCCATAACCCCTAACAGCAGTATTTAGTCAAGCAGGAAGTCAATGGGCACGGTAAAAGGGTGTGCCACTGACTCAAATCACATAACCTGCCACAAAAAGAGGACATGTCTGCCCAAAGAATTGGAAGGCCAGCCTGGCATGAATTCCTGCCAATCATGCAGCTGGCCAACTAAGTGCATACTATGCAGACAGCACCCTGAGCATGGCATAAATGTGCCTAATGATGCGCTTGCTCAACGCTTTCTAAGGACTGTCTCCTAGTATTCGCTGGTCCACTTGTCTCCTTACCTTCTTACTAGGAGGCAGAAGCTCCTGGTATATAGTCTGGGACAGAGTAAAGGTGTATGTAGTGAGTGTAGAAGAAAGGGAACATGCCACAGTGTTAGAGAGACCAAAGTCAGCATGACCTAAACTATATTCATTGTCAGCCAGTCCACACAAGTTTTGTTCCCATTCATCCCTCTTAAGTTTCCATACTTAAGCAAGAGTATGTGAAAAGTAGTTAGGGTTGTCACCTTTCTTGGAAAAACATACCGGCCTTACTGATTTGCATAATTAATTATGTATGGGTGACATCACATGACGTAAATCACAATGAGTAACATAAGACAAACCATAAGAGAAAATGCTGTAAAATCACCAAAAAAACTGCCGTATATACTCGAGTATAAGCCGAGTTTTTCAGCACATTTTTTGTGCTGAAAAACCCCAACTCGGCTTATACTCGAGTCAATAGTCTGTATTATGGCAATTTGCATTGCCATAATACAGACTGGGGCTGTGGGGGCTGCAGAGAGCGTTACTTACCTGTCCTGCAGCTCCTGTCAGCTCCCTCCTCCTCCGCTCCGTCCGTTCAGCACCTCGGTCAGCTCCCAGTGTAAATCTCGCGAGAGCCGCGGCTTACAGTGTGAGCTGACAGAAGAGCTGACCGGACGGCGCGGAGGAGGAGGGAGCTGACAGGAGCTGCAGGACAGGTAAGTTACAGCTCTGACAGCCCCCCTCTCCCCCCCACTGATCTACCAATGCCACTGGACCACCAGGGAGTAAGAGCTCCCCTCCCTGGCCAGCTAGCAAGCAGGGAGGGGGGACTTAAAAAAATAATAATAATAATAATAAAAAAAATATATAATATAAAAAAAATAAATAATAATTAATAAAATAATTAAATATAACAATCAAAATGCCCACCCCCATCAACACATACACAAACACACACTGCATCACACACACACTCACACTTCATTCATATACACACACTGCACTCATACACACACTGCACTCATACACACACTGCACTCATACACACACACTGCACTCATACACACACACTGCACTCATACACACACACTGCACTCATACACACACACACTGCATCCATATACACTGCACTCATACACACACTGCACTCATACACACACACTGCACTCATACACACACACTGCACACATACACACACACTGCACTCATACACAAACACTGCACTCATACACACACACTGCACACATACACACACACTGCACTCATACACACACACTGCACTCATACACACACACTGCACTCACACATACACACACTGCACTCTTACACACACACACTGCACTCTTACACACACACACTGCACTCTTACACACACACACTGCACTCTTACACGCACACACTGCACTCTTACACGCACTGCACTCATATACACTGCACTCATACGCACACACTGCATTCATACGCACACACTGCATTCATTATATACACACACTGTAAATAAATATTCAATTAATATATACACAAACAATGCACTCATACACACAGAATGCACTCATACTGCACTCATACACACACACTGCATTCATACTGCACTCATACACACACACTGCATTCATTATATACACACACTGTAAATAAATATTCAATTAATATCATTTTTTTAGGATCTAATTTTATTTAGAAATTTACCAGTAGCTGCTGCATTTCCCACCCTAGTCTTATACTCGAATCAATACGTTTTCCCAGTTTTTTGGGGGTAAAATTAGGGGTCTCGGCTTATATTCGGGTCGGCTTATACTCGAGTATATACGGTACTTGGTTTGATTCTGCTGTATAGATGGATTGCTCCCAGTGTCCCCATGTCTCCCAGTGCCCTCATGACTCAGTGCCCCCATGTGTCGATTACTCCAGGTCTCAGTGTTCCTATGTCTCAGCGTCTCAGTGCCCCATGTCTTCCAGTGTCCCCTAGTGTCATGTCCACATGTCTCCCAGTGACCCTATGTATCACAGTGTCTCAATGCCCCATGTCTCCCTGTGTCCTCCAGTATTCCCATGTGTATGTCCCCATGTCTCCCAGGGTCCCCATGCCACTAGGAACATGGGGAGACCTGGGGACACAGGGAGACCTGGGGACACAGGGAGACCTGGGGACACAGGGAGACCTGGGGACACAGGGAGACCTGGGGACACAGGGAGACCTGGGGACACAGGGAGACCTGGGGACACGGAGACACCAGGGACACTGGGAGATTAGGGGACACTGGCTGGGACACATGGAAGCACTTGAAGACACTAGAGACACTGGCTGGGGGACATGGGGGCATTGAGACATGGGGGCACTGGGAGACATGGGGACACTGAAACACCAGGGCCACAGACCCTAGGCACACTGGCTTGGAGACATGGGGCATTGCGACACTTGGGGCACTGGGAGACATGGGGGCATTGGGAGACATGTGGGCATTAGGAGGTACTGGGAGACTAGGGGGCACTGGAAGACATGGGGACAGTGAGACACTGGAAGACATGGGGACACTGAAATACTAGGGGGCACTGGGAGACACCAGGGACACTGTCTGAGAGACCTGGGGACACTGTGTCCCCATGTGTCTTTGTGTCCCCAAGTGTCTGTGTCATAATGTCTCCCAATGTCCCTTAGTGTCTCAGTGTCCCCATGTCTCCCAGTTTCTTTTATCATAAAGTATCTCATGCAGCCTTTCCCCCCATACCTCACTTCCCTGAGCTGTGAACTGTCTCTGCAGGGTGGGGGTTGCTGTCTGGACTCTCTGTAGCTGCTCCCCTGCAGATCAGTGAGTATCGATAGGCAGGGAGGGATATGCTGTAACTTCCTATCCCTGCCTCTCTCCACACACAGCGACCCCTACTGGCAGGTGCTGGTATTGAATTGTAATCTCTGTTTATACTGAGAAAAATACCGGCATTTGTATTGCCAGTATGACTGCACCAGACAGGCAGCCTCAAATACTGGCTGTGCCAATAAAATAAAAGCCTTGTGGAATCCCTAAGAGTAGTGTGTAAATAAATAAAAAAAATAAAAATACAAAAATGTTTTTTTTTTTTTTTTTTTTAAATCAATGGGCCTATTTCATGGGCCTTGGCCTGGAGCTGCAGCTCCATCAGCCCCTATGTTAATCCAGCCCTGGTATAACTGGATCTTCTGCCATATGCGTGCACCTATGGTTGGACAGTGTTTGAAAACAGGCAGTCTATGTGGTCTTATCTACTTAACTTTCTGGACAGAGGCAGGGAGGACCAGATAGACTCATTTGTTTTCAAACACTGCATGACCCAAGGTGCATGTATATGGCCGAAGAATACTGTCATATACTAAAGGTAGGGATGAGTTTTTCTCTCTCTTTTTTTTTTTCATCTATTTCAATAAAATAAACTACCGTATTTCCTTTGATGCACAGATTATTTTATTAAAAATAGTTTTGAGGTGACAATTGTCCTTTAAGAATCCTGTGTTGTGTAATTGTATCTTCAAAACAGTCTTCCACTACTATAATCAAGCACAAACAAAACCTACAAAGATTATCTTTATTTGTAAGATGGAGTAGATGGTGGGCTGCTTGTTCCCACAGGTTTTTTGGGGATTTCTCTACCTGACACTTATTTTAGTGAAAAATGTGTATTCATGCACAACCAGCCATCAAACTGGTATGCAAAGAGCTTCCCTAACACTCAAACCGCAACAATACATAATAAAATATATACTAGCTTATATAAAATAAAAACTGCAGCGCAGTAGGGGAAAAAAAAATGTATATACAAACGGTTATTTAGTCAAATATAAAGTGGTAGAACTGAACGGTATGTTCTTTAATGATGTAACATCCTCTGCCATCGTGTGAAATGCTCTCCCGGACACGTCTTTATAAAGGATCGAGAACATGTCTGAAACGTTGACACTACACAAAGAAAATTTGTTAATTTTTTCACTTAAGACCTTTGAGTGCCCACTTTTCTTTGTCAAAATATTTGTGTGTGTGTGTATATATATATACCGTATATACTAGAGTATAAGTCGACCCGAATATAAGTCGAGACCCCTAATTTTACCCCAAAAAACTGGGAAAACGTATTGATTCGAGTATAAGACTAGGGTGGGAAATGCTACTGGTAAATTTCTAAATAAAATTATATCTCCAAAAAATTATATTTATTGAATATTTATTTACAGTGTGTGTATATAATTAATGCGGTGTGTGTGTGTGTATGAATGTGGTGTGTGTGTGTGTGTGTATGAATGAATGAGGTGTGTGTGTGTGTGTGTATGTGTGTATGCATATGAATTTTTTCGTCCCCCCGTCCCTGCTTGTTAGCTGGCCAGGGAGGGGGGGGCTCTCATTCCCTGGTGGTCCAGTGGTGTGCACTGTGTACCTGTAACCTTAAAGGATATATATACTGCAGACTGTCAAAGAGCATATTCGCACTGGAAGAAGGCTTTATAGCGGAAACGTGTTTGCTGCTTCTAATATATAATTGTTGCTTCTTTTTCCTAGGTTACTTATTGGCCGTGAGTGATACCTATCCTGGACTGTGTGTTATATGATTTCCACTACCATTTCATTTAGTGCCCATACTCTTTTTTTATTATTATTTTTTTATTTGTTCTCAATTGGTTTAATTTTGCATCAATACATTTTTTTGTGCTACAATTTGGAGTTGTGTATCCTATCCCTCTGAAGGGGTTCCTATAGCCATAAGAGGCATCCTTGAGCCTTTCCTACAGAGCCTGGCACAGCTCTAGATCATGTGAGTGGAATTTTAACCCCCATCTTCCTGCTACATATGTTTTACAGTTCATAACTTAGTATATATTTGACTAAGTACATGTTTGAACATCTTTTTTTTCCTCCCTATTGTACTAATGGATTTTACTGTATGTAAACTGGTATAAATTTCTTTCATATATATTGGATATAAGAATACTTTTTTATACATATCTGTGATTTAGTTACTTCATCTGCAAAAGTGAGTCATTGTGGTGATTGACTAGCAGAGGGGACATGATAGCCTTATAAAAATATATTCAAATGCAATACAAACCATTGTCTGGAAATCTACGGATAAATAGGACTATACAGAGAACACAAGGTCTCTCATATGAACTGCAAGAAAGCAGATTTAGTCTAAGGTAAAGGAAGGTTTCTTTGATTTTTTTTTTTTATCATCTTAACAATACAGATGTGTAAATTTATGGACATTCTGGAACTGGAAAAATTCTCTAAGTCTGCTATGCTTTCAGTTTGGTTATTCTGGCCTTAAATTTGAAATTCACCTTAAATTCTCACTTTAGTTAATAATCCTGTTACTGTGTTTAAAAGAGAACATGTTTACATTTTACGCCAGATTTGAATAATAGTAGCAGTCCTCTGTCCTGTACTTGTTAAGCCTTAATTGTAAGCTCAGTTGCTGAATAATATGCTTGATAAGTATGGACTGAATTGTACAGCTCCTTTATGGTTTTTAAGCGATTGTTGGAAATATACAGCCTCAAGAACATAAAAACATTGTGTCAGCAAGCATTTTTTTCTTCCAAATTAGGATTCAGAGTTTGTGCCAAGTAACTAAGATTCAGGTAAACTCTGGGGAGTTGAATGCAGAGATTCAGCACTATTGCACTTTGAGCAATTCCCATTTTCTTATTCAGTATATTTAATGACATATTGACTAAAGAATAGCCCTGCATTTAATAGAACAAATAGTTGAGCAGTTTACATTCCTTAGACTTTTTGGTGTTCTTGTATACGGTTATATGACCAAAGATTAAATATATTGTTTCATACCTAAATTATCTATTCTGTTTTCTTGCTCTATAAAAGAAGATCAGTGATCCGACTCTGTAGTTATTATTATTTTTATTATGTGCCCCATGTCCGATGGTTAGCAGTGTGAATGTAAATAGCTAGACTGGAGCCAAATTCACGGCAAGACAATATCGATCAACATATTTTTATTTATTTTATTAGGAATTGTTTAAATTCCTAAAAAAAAAAAAAAAATTAAAGTTCTTTACTGTACTTCTTGTTTTTGCTATGTTTTAAATGTGACCCTTGCATTATTTCCTTCTTATAAACAACTTATATAATTTAATTATAAAGTATATAAAATTCAAAGAATAAATACTTACGGTATTCACGTCAGCTGTGTGGTAAAACAAGTATAAATTCTTATCCTTTTTTGAGCAGTGTCTGTATACATAGTTACATAGTTACATAGTTACATAGTTACATAGCTGAAAAGAGACTTGCGTCCATCAAGTTCAGCCTTCCTCACATATGTTTTTTGCTGTTGATCCAAAAGAAGGCAAAAAAAAAACAAAACCCAGTTTGAAGCACTTCCAATTTTGCAACAAGCTAGGAAGAAAAAATTCCTTCTTGACCCCAGAATGGCAGTCAGATTTATCCTTGGATCAAGCAGTTATTACCCTACATTGAAAGATTATATTCTTGAATATTCTGTTTTTGCAAGTATGCATCTAGTAGCTGTTTGAACATCTGTATGGACTCTGATAAAACCACTTCTTCAGGCAGAGAATTCCACATCCTGATTGTTCTTACAGTAAAAAAACCTTTCCTTTGCCTTAGACGAAATCTTCTTTCTTCCAGTCTAAACGCATGGCCTCGTGTCCTATGTAAAGTCCGGTTTGTGAATAGATTTCCACACAATGGTTTGTATTGGCCCCGAATATATTTGTATAATGTTATCATATCCCCTCTCAGGCGACGTTTTTCTAAACTAAATAGGTTTAAATGTGTTAACCTTTCTTCATAGCTGATATGTTCCATTCCTTTTATTAATTTTGTAGCCCGCCTCTGCACCTTTTCTAGTGCCATAATATCCTTCTTTAGAACAGGTGCCCAAAATTGCACAGCATATTCAATGTGTGGTCTTACCAGTGATTTATAAAGAGGCAAAATGATATTCTCGTCCCGAGAATGAATGCCCTTTTTCATGCATGACAATACCCTACTGGCCTTGGCCACTGCTGATTGACATTGCACATTGTTGCATAGTTTGTTGTCTATAACAATTCCCAAGTCCTTTTCGTGTGTTGTTATCCCTAATTCGCTTCCATTAAGGGTATACGTTGCTTGTGTATTCTTTACGCCGAAGTGCATAACTTTGCATTTTTCTACATTAAATTTCATCTGCCATTTGAGTGCCCAGTCCTCCAGTCTATCTAAATCCCTCTGCAGCAAAGTAATATCTTGCTCACATTGTATTATTTTACAAAGTTTTGTGTCATCTGCAAACTATACAGTTTTTATGATGTATTGCTTAACCCCTTAAGGACACATGACATGTGTGACATGTCATGATTCCCTTTTATTCCAGAAGTTTGGTCCTTAAGGGGTTAAAGCTGCTGTGTCACTTTTGGGTGGGGTTTGTATATTTTGCAAAGACCCCCGAAGGTGACATCTTTGCTCAGTGATCAGCCTGATTCTGGGGCTAAAGATATAGTAGACTTAACCTAAAGTTGTCCCTGTGGGTGCTGCCATCTTTTTTTCTTCCACTCCTGGTTCTTCATCTTGTGCATGTGAGACTACAGCAGACTTCTCCTATTTCTTAGACATCACCTTCCTTTTACAATGTTTTTGGTGAATATATGTGTAGCGGGCCCTGGTTAACCCAGCTGGCTACCCCCGCTAGTAGGGAAGGAAGAGACCAATTTTCCCCAGTAACTGGACGGCACTCAGTTCCAGGGGTACAACAACAACTTTATTGGCCACACTTGGCTTTCTACTCTCCCAATGCAAGGGCGTGGATCACAGATAAAAGATAATGTCCTGGGGGGGGAGGGGGGATCGCACAACGGAACCGGAACTCCAGTCTCTTTGTTCCCGCCACTCAGTGTCCCCTCCCCGGGTCCTCCACCTCCAAGGGGCCTGTGCGCGGAACAGGCACTCCAGTCCCTTTGTCCCCAGCTCCCGCCACACAAATATAGGTTTTCCCACTTCCCGTGCCAGGGGGTCTTCTTCCGCGAGTGCTTCACCTGGGCAGCGTTTGTCTAACGAACGGGCGGCTAAGCAGGGTCTGCACACGCCGAGGCTTCCCTTGCGGTTTGCATGCAGTCACGCCTTCCACCCCATCCCAGTAGTGGAACTAATGTAGTTGGTAGTTTTCTTGCACTAGGACCCTGGTGCAAGAAATAGTTGTGGGCCCCCCCTCTAACGCAAGAGTGGCAAAAAAGAGAGATCCCTATCTGTTCAACACCTATGATGCTATGCCAGCTGGGGATCTAATATATGGCCATCCTTACACGGTTGTATTTGTTAGCAGTGTTTGAATTTAAGCATGTTTTTGTATAGAGTATGTGTTTGCATGTAGGGATGTATTTGTATGTACTGTTACCATTGGAACACAGCGGTGTACTTGTGTGTAGTGTTTGCGTTTGAATGCAGGGATGTGTCTGTATGTAGTTGGCTTTTAATTGCAGGTGTGCACTTGTGTGTAGAGTTGGTGTTTAACCCCTTAAGGATGCAGGACGGTTCAGGACCATCATCGGCATTTTTGCCTTGCCGACCGACGACGGTCCTGAACCGTCCTAAATTTAAGATGTACTTACCCGATCGCCGTCGTTCCCCCGGCGGCGATCGGCGGTGCTCCCGGTGTGGGGAGACTGCCTGCAGCCCAGACAGTCTCCCCATGGCGAATTAGGACCCCTGTGGCCATGTGATCGCCCAACAGGGCGACCACATGGTCACAATAGGTGTCCTAGTGTCTGCCTGCAGGGGGACTGTCTGTGCTGACAGGCAGACTCCCTGCAACTGTAAAATCATTAAAAAAAAAAGTTAAAGTGAATAAAAAAATTATTATTATATATGTGTATATATATATGATATATAGACCTATATTATACCTATATAATATATGTCTATATATCATATATATAATGTCATGCTAAGTGTATTTTTATATTAATATGTACATATATTAATATAAAAATACACTTATAATTAAATTACACACGTGTATATATATATAATATATATAACTATATACCGTATATACTCGAGTATAAGCCGACCCGAATATAAGCCGAGGCCGCTAATTTTACCAAAAAAAAATGGGAAAACTTATTGACTCGAGTATAAGACTAGGGTGAGAAATGCAGCAGCTACTGGTAAATCTCTAAATAAAATTAGATCCTAAAAAAATTATATTAATTGCATATTTATTTGCAGTGTGTGTGTATGAGTGCAATGTGTGTGTATGAGAATGTAGTGTGTGTATGAGTGCAGTGTGTGTATGAGTGCAGTGTGTGTATGGGTGCAGTGTGTGTATGAGTGCAGTGTGTGTGTGTATGAATGCAGTGTGTGTGTATGAGTGCAGTGTGTGTGGGCTCTCGGCTCTCGCGAGATTTACACTGGGAGCTGACAGGGGAACTGACCGGACCGGCGCGGAGGAGGAGGGAGCTGACAGGAGCTGCAGGAGAGGTAAGCGCTCGCTGCCAGCCCCCAGTCTGTAATTTGGCAATGTAAATTGAGTATAAGCCGGGTTGGGGTTTTTCAGCACAAAAAATGTGCTGAAAAACTCTGCTTATACTAGAGTATATACGGTATATTGTATATATATATATATATATATTATTATAAAATGCAAATAATAAGTACCGTATATACTCGAGTATAAGACGAGTTTTTCAGCACATTTTTTGTGCTGAAAAACACTCACTCGTCTTATACTCGAGTCAGTTGTCTGTATTATGGCAATTTTCATTGCCATAATACAGACAAGGACCGGGGGCTGTCAGGAAGCTGTTACTTACCTTCACCGCAGCTCCTGTCAGCTCCCTTCTCTCTCCTCCGTCCGTGCAGCTCCCAGGTCAGCTTCCTCTGCAACTCTCGCGAGAGCCGCGGGGTCAGAGCATTGCCACGGGTTACCGTGGCAACGCTCCGCGCGGCCGCGAGAGTTGCAGAGGAAGCTGACCTGGGATCTGCACGGACGGAGGAGAGAGAAGGGAGCTGACAGGAGCTGCGGTGAAGGTAAGTTACAGCTTCCTGACAGCCCCCCTCCTACAGCCCATCCACTGGACCACCAGGGAGTGAGAGCCCCCCTCCCTGGCCAGCTAACAAGCAGGGAGGGGGGACGAAAAAAAAAAAATAAAAATTAAATAATAATAATTAATAAAATGCCCACCCCCACCAATGCTCTGCACTCACACACACACACACACTGCACTCACACACACACACACACACACTGCACTCTCACACACACACACACACTGCACTCACACACACTGCATTCATACACACACTCATACACACACTGCATTCATTATATACACACACTGCACCCATACACACACTGCACCCATACACACACTGCACTCATACACACACTGCACTCATACACACACTGCACTCATACACACACTGCATTCACACTGCCCTCATACACACACTGCATTCATTATATACACACTGCACTCACACACTGCACTCATATACACACACTGCACTGCATTCATTATATACACACTGCACTCATACACACACACTGCACTCATATACACACACTGCACTGCATTCATTATACACACACTGCATTCATACACACACACTGCATTCATACATACACACTGCACTCATACACACACTGCATTCACACTGCACTGCATTCATTATATACACACTGCACTCACACACTGCATTCATTATATACACACTGCACTCATACACACACTGCACTCATATACACACACTGCACTCATATACACACACTGCACTCCATTCATTATATACACACTGCATTCATACACACACTGCATACACACACACACTGCATTCATACACACACACACACACACACTGCATTCATTATATACACACACTGTAAATAAATATTCAGTTAATATAACTTTTTTAGGATCTAATTTTATTTAGAAATTTGCCAGTAGCTGCTGCATTTCTCACCCTAGTCTTATACTCGAGTCAATAAGTTTTCCCAGTTTTTTGGGGTAAAATTAGGGGCCTCGGCTTATATTCGGGTCGGCTTATACTCGAGTATATACGGTAATTTAAATTAAATTAAACATGTAAAAATAATAATAAAAATGTAAAAAAAATATATATCTATACAAAATTTTATTCTAACTGTATTTTGATATTAATATATATATATATTTATATCAAAATACACTTAGAATGAAATTGTATATATATATATCTATGTATATATAAATAAATAAAAAGAATACGAACTATTCATATGTCCATATACAAAATTACATAAATAATTATATAAATATACACGTAGACTTGAAATATATAAATATGCATATATATTTAAATTCTACGTGCGTATTTATGTAATATTTTTACATAATTAAGTTATTTTATTTATTGCAATTTAAGGGACCTGCCTGCCAACCCAGGCCAAAAGTCCAGAGAATTTAATTTGCTAGCACTGTATTTTACCCTGTCACGTTTTACGACACCCTACAACCTGTACATGGGGGGTACTGTTTTACTCGGGAGACTTTGCTGAACACAAATATTAGTGATTCAAAACAGTAAAACATATCACAGCGATGATATTGTCAGTGAAAGTGACTTTTTTTGCATTTTTCACACACAAACAGCACTTTTACTGATGATATAATTGTTGTGATACATTTTCCAGTTTTGAAACACTAATATTTGTGTTCAGCAAAGTCTCCTGAGTATAACAGTACCCCCCATGTACAGGTTTTATAGCGTTTTTGAAAGTTACAGGGTCAAATACATTGGTCAAATATTTTTACATTGAAAATGGCCAGGTTGGTTACGTTGCCTTTGAGAGCGTATGGTAGCCCAGGAATGAGAATTACCCCCATGATGGCATACCATTTGCAAAAGAAGACAACCCAAGGTATTGCAAATGGGGTATGTCCAGTCTTTTTTAGTAGCCACTTAGTCACAAACACTGGCCAAAATTAGCGTTCAATTTAGTTTTTTACTTTTTTCACACACAAACAAATATGAACGCTAACTTTGGCCAGTGTTTGCGACTAAGTGGCTACTAAAAAAGTCTGGACATACCCCATATTGAATACCCTGGGTTGTCTACTTTAAAAAAAATATGTACATGTGGGGTGTTATTAAGCGATTTATGACAGATAATAGTGTTACAATGTCACTATTGATACATTTTAAAAAATTATGTTTTGAAACCGCAATATCCTACTTGTACTTAGAGCCCTATAACATGCACAAAAAATGGCAAAAAAGCATGTAAACACTGGGTATTTTTAACCCCTTAAGGACCGGACTTTTTTTGCGATGTTGTACATTTGCGACCAGGCATCTTTTTGACACTTTTGTGGTGGTTGTGTTTAGCTGTAATTTTCCGCTCTCTCATTTACTGTTCCCATACAAATTATATATTGTTTTTTTCAGGACAAAAGGGGCTTTCTTTACATACCATTATTTATATAATCTCATGTAATTTAATTTTGAAAAAATTAAAAAATATGATGAAAAATTGAAAAAAATACATGTTTTTTGACTTTTATGTGAAAAATCTTTTACTCATCTACAAAAGCGAATGAAAAAAACTGCTAAATAGATTCCAAATTTTGTCCTGAGTTTAAAAATACCCAGTGTTTACATGATTTTTGCTATTTTTTGCATGTTATAGGGCTATAGGTACAAGTAGGATATTGCGGTTTCAAAACCTATATTTTTAAAATGTATCAATAGTGACATTGTAACACTATTATCTGTCATAAATCACTAAATAACACCCCACATGTACATATTTTTTTTAAAGTAGACAACCCAGGGTATTCAATATGGGGTATGTCCAGACTTTTTTAGTAGCCACTTAGTCGCAAACACTGGCCAAAGTTAGCGTTCATATTTGTTTGTGTGTGAAAAAAGTAAAAAACTAAATTGAACGCTAATTTTGGCCAGTGTTTGTGACTAAGTGGTTACTAAAAAAGACTGGACATACCCCATTTGCAATACCTTGGGTTGTCTACTTTTGCAAATGGTATGCCATCATGGGGGTAATTCTCATTCCTGGGCTACCATACGCTCTCAAAGGCAACGTAACCAACCTGGCCATTTTCAATGTAAAAATATGACCCATATATTTGACCCTGTAACTTTCAAAAACGCTATAAAACCTGTACATGGGGGGTACTGTTATACTCAGGAGACTTTGCTGAACACAAATATTAGTGTTTCAAAACTGGAAAATGTATCACAACAATTATATCATCAGTAAAAGTGCTGTTTGTGTGTGAAAAATGCAAAAAAAAGTCACTTTCACTGACAATATCATCGCTGTGATATGTTTTACTGTTTTGAATCACTAATATTTGTGTTCAGCGAAGTCTCCCGAGTAAAACAGTACCCCCCATGTACAGGTTTTAGGGTGTCGTAGAACGTTACAGGGTAAAATACAGTGATAGCAAATTAAATTCTCTGGACTTTTGGCCTGGGTTGGCAGGCAGGTCCCTTAAATTGCAATCAATAAAATAACTTAATTATGTAAAAATATTACATAAATACGCACGTAGAATTTAAATATATATGCATATTTATATATTTGAAGTCTACGTGTATATTTATATAATTATTTATGTAATTTTGTATATGGACATATGAATAGTTCGTATTCTTTTTATTTATTTATTTATATATACATAGATATATATACAATTTCATTCTAAGTGTATTTTGATATAAATATATATATATTAATATCAAAATACAGTTAGAATAAAATTTCGTATAGATATATAAGTTTTTTTTTAAATTTTTATTATTTTTAATTTTTTTAGTTTCATTTAAATTACTTATTATTTGTAGTTTATAATAATATATATACAATATATATAGTTATTATATATATTATATATATACACGTGTGTAATTTAATTATAAGTGTATTTTTATATTAATATATGCACATATTAATATAAAAATACACTTAGTATGACATTATATATATGATATTTAGACGTATATTATATATATATATAATATACGTCTATATATCATATATATATATATACACATATATAATTATTATTTTTATTTATCAACTTTAAACTTTTTTTTTTTATGATTTTACACTAAGCAGGAAGACTGCCTGTCAGCACAGACAGTCCCCCTGCAGGCAGAGACTAGGACACCTATTGTGACCATGTGGTCGCCCTGTTGGGCGATCACATGGCCACAGGGGTCCTAAACCGCCATGGGGAGACTGTCTGGGCTGCAGGCAGTCTCCCCACACCGGGAGCACCGCCGATCGCCGCCGGGGGAACGACGGCGATCGGGTAAGTACATTGGACCGTTAGGACGGTTCAGGACCGTCCTCGGTCGGCAATGCAAAAATGCCGATGACGGTCCTGAACCGTCCTCGGTCCTTAAGGGGTTAAACTCAGGACAAAATTTTGAATCTATTTAGCAGTTTTTTTCATTCGCTTTTGTAGATGAGTAAAAGATTTTTCACATAAAAGTCAAAAAACATGTATTTTTTTCAATTTTTCATCATATTTTTTTAATTTTTTCAAAATTAAATTACATGAGATTATATAAATAATGCTATGTAAAGAAAGCCCCTTTTGTCCTGAAAAAAACAATATATAATTTGTATGGGAACAGTAAATGAGAGAGCGGAAAATTACAGCTAAACACAAACACCACAAAAGTGTAAAAAGATGCCTGGTCGCAAATGTACAACATCGCAAAAACAGTCCGGTCCTTAAGGGGTTAAGTGAAGGGTTGTGTTTGGATATAATTTTGAAGTTAAATACAGAGGTTTGTTTATATGTAATGCTTGTGTTTGCAAAGGTATGTTTGAATGTTGTGTTTGATTGCTGGGATGCACATATGCAATCCATCTATACAGCAGAATCAAACTGTAAGTAGTTTGTTGGTGGTTTTACAGAATTTTCTCTTATGTCACTCCTTGTGATTTACATCATGTGATGTCATGCATACATTATTTTCCCGTTTTTATTAATTGTATTACGTAATAAATTACATATACATTATGATGTTTTCTTTAAGACCTCACACATTTTCTGGGAAGCAGCTATATTTTCTTTTCTTTTACTGCTTTTGCTTTTATATATTCACATATTTTTATCATTAATATTATGCCGAGCACAGCCGTCGTTGATATTTGTATTTAATTTACACCTAGTAAATAGTAATTTAATGTACATCTTGTGTATATGATATATACATATGTATATATTTTACATTTCATTATATTGTTTTTGTATGTTTTTAGGTTTCCAGAATTGGCTTCAGTTTGCAAGAAACCTAGTACTTTTATTCTTTATCCTGGTGCTGAAGCTTCAAATTTGGAAGAAATGTCCCTGACAGATGTTCAACACCCATTCTCCCTTATTATAATAGATGGAACCTGGAGTCAGGCCAAGGACATATTCTACAAGAATTCTCTTTTCCGACTTCCAAAACAGGTAAATGAAACTAATCCTAATTCAAAATTAATGTTTAAATTTTAGTGAAATATGTTCAAAGAACATTTATAAAGTATAACTAGCAGTGAGGGATAATGATAGACAACACTGCAAGTTGTCTTAAAGGGGTACCATTACTTCTACAGAAATAACACAGTTGAATAAAATATTGAAAATCGCCTGTAAATTCTGTTGACCTTTTTGTGATGATCAATTTTCCTTTAGGAAGTGACATCAGAGTCCAGATCACGCCACGCACAGCCAGGGTACACAATGCAATTGAGGAGAAGAATAGAAATGTAAATTCAGTTGTTTTTTCTCTTTGACTAACTTTGTATACTGCCTGAAAAGGGCAACATTCAAAATGACGATTGACAGGGAACCAAGCTGCAGTAACATAATAGAGATAAATACAGCAGTTTTAATTTCAGAATTTATTTTTTTATTAAAAGCATATTTACCAATATTTTACAGAGTCCTAACTACATTTTATAAGCCATGTGATGATGTAATCAGTCTTGTATGTTATGTCAGAGGAACACAATAACACGTTATGGATCCCTCCAGTTTGGAGTTTACTCACATTTATTAATGCATTAAATCGATACTAAAAGTAAGTGTAAACTTTTTTTAAAAAAAGATATACCCCCTGTCCTGCATTTGTTGCAGACCCTCATGATTTCCAGTGACTGTAGTCATATTAAAGCTGAGCTGAACCATTTCAATCAATTCTAGTGCCCTCAATATTTTCAGATAGGGTGCCAAAAATATCCTAGAAATCCTTACTTTATGTGTAGTATAATTTTGTGATATTGCATGAATAAAATAGTCCTTACCATGTGTGTTTTATAAAATACAGGTTTTCACATACAAAGAAGTGTCAATGTGTGTTGTGTGCTCTTGATAAGTGAGCAAATGTTTCACAAGCACTTGTACGATAATGCATTTGGGTATGGGATGTGCTTGTAGCAGCAGTGATTTTATTTAAATTACTGCAATCATAAAGAACTGGGAGGAAAGACAAGGGATAAAGGACCTTCTTATTCTATGATCGATGCAAGGAGCATAGGTCATTATAGGTTGTTATGATGCCAAAACATTGTAGCAAAATAAAAATAAATAGGCTCTATTGTCGCTTGGTAAGGTATAGGACAGGGGTAGGCAACCTACGGCACTAGTGCCATGCACGGCACTCGAGGTGTCTTTGCACGGCACTCGAGGTGTCTTTGCACGGCACTCGAGGTGTCTTTGCACGGCACTCAAGGCTGCTAGAGCCAAACAGGCTCTGGCCTATCAGGAGTCTCAGTAAAACTTCAAATATCTGCTAATATGAAAAGATGGTGAAGGACTGCAGCACATAGAGGAAAGCAATGCAGCACATAGAGGAAATGATCTCAGATCACTTCCTCCAAGCACTTGTGAATGGGAATCCACAACGTAGTAGAGCAGCCTGCAGCTGCTGTTGCAGCTCCTGTCTTTGACCTGTACCAGGCTAGCCTGGTCCCCACTGGAACCCAGGGAAGCCAACCATACTGCTAGATATACACAGATATTGTGGATCAAACCAAGTGTTTATCGGAGTATCTGCTCCTTTCCAAATTGTTAAAATAAATGCGTGCACGCTCTGAAGTAAATTACACTGAGACACAGGTATCTGGTTAATGAAAAACTTCGGAATGTTTACTCAGGGGGTGGCAAGCCCCTTATAAAGGCAAAAAAACATAATATGCAAAAATGTAGATAACAGAGAGAATGCATCTTTAATTGGTTAGGTGTTAAGTGTCTTATCTAATGCACATCCTATGAGGCGTGATGTCACCATCATCCCGGGATTTTCCTCCGGATGTAGGCGCCATCTTGTTACACGAGGTAGTTAGTCGGTTGGAGGGGGTGCTCTAGCAGCCATTTCGAATAGATATTGAATACCGGTATACACAGTAAATAGACATTTTACTATCACTAATTTACATTCATAACACAGAAATGAAGAATAACCCTCCCCTTATACAAATAATACAAACAGCCCACACACAAACATACACACAATCTGCACAAACGTAACCCACTAACAATCCACATACATGCACACAACCCCACATGCAGCCTCTCACATGCAATACCCCAAACAGCCCACACACATTACCAAACACACAATGTGACATATCCATCCGGACACAATTCCACAAGCAGCCCTCATACACAGCCCACATTCATATGTATCATACACAATACCATAAACTACCGTATATACTCGAGTATAAGCCGAGTTTTTCATCACATTTTTTGTGCTGAAAAACCCCAACTCGACTTATACTCTAGTCAATGTCTGTATTATGGCAATTTACATTGCCATAATACAGACAATGGGGCTGTCGGGGCTGGCAGGAAGCTCTTACCTCTCCTGCAGCTCCTGTCAGCTCCCTCCTCCTCCGCGCTGGTCCGTTTAGCACCTCTGTCAGCTCCCAGTGTAAGTCTTGCGAGAGCCGCGGGGTCATAGTGCAGCCGCGAGACTTACACTGGGACTTGCAGAGGGAGCTGCCCGGACCCGCGGAGGAGAAGGGAGCTGACAGGAGCTGCAGGAGAGGTAAGCGCTCTCTGCCAGCCCCCCTCCACTGAACTGCCAATGCCACTGGACCACCAGGGACTGAGAGCCCCACTCCCTGCCATGTATCAAGCAGGAAGGGGGGACGAAAAAAATAATACAAATATAAATAATAATAATAATAATAATAATAACAAAAAAATAATAATATAACAAAAAAAATTAATAATAATAAAAATGCCCACCCCCCACCAAGTCTCTGCAACACAAACACACACACACACTGCACTCATACACACTGCACTCATACACACACACTGCACTCATACACACACACTGCACTCATACACACATACTGCATTTATACACACACACTGTAAATAAATATTCAATTAATATAATTTTTTAGGATCTAATTTTATTTAGAAATTTACCAGTAGCTGCTGCATTTCCCACCCTAGTCTTATACTCGAGTCAATAAGTTTTCCCAGTTTTTTGGGGTAAAATTAGGGGCCTTGGCTTATATTCGGGTCAGTTATACTCGAGTATATACGGTACTAATGTAAATATACAATATAATAGCTTATATACGCACAAATACAACGATGCAAAGCAACTGCAGTAAAAATAACAAAAGCAGAATACGGCAGCATACTCACCTCAATTTAAAAAAATAGGACTGGCACGCTACGGGACATCACATTCCTATATCGGCACAGTGCTGCTAAAAGGTTGCCTACCCCCTGTATAGGATAATAATTATTTTTCCCTCTTGGCATAAGAGCACTATCCTGCATAATCAGTGCTTTGTTCTGCAGAGACACTGATGCAGGTGCTGGCAGGACACAGCTAAGTTGTCAGAACGCACTAATAAAATGTGTCATCTTACCATTGGTGGTGCCAGGGCACGTCTGATTTAATAACCACTATTGCAGCCTGTAGTGGTTGTGGTGTTTGGAGTGTTTCTTTAATGCATAAAAAAGATTGGTCTGTTTTTGAGTATGCCATCTTTCTATTTTTTTTTATTTTTGCATAATTTACTAAACTAGTGCAGTCTCCAGCGCATAACCTAATCAGGTTGCTGATATTTTCAGACATATTGGGATTTACATCTGTCCACTTTATAGATTGTTGTCTCAATGCTATACATTTACATTATGAAAAATAATGAATTACTCATAAAATATGTTCATTTTACTCTGGTCTAGTGAGCTGTATGTAAGAATAAAAAAAATGATTAGGGTTATTTATGATTTAATAAAGTATAGTGTTTTTAATATCTTATATCTATTTACAACTTGTTTTTTTTTTATGTTTCTAAATGAAACTACACTGCAGTGCTGCAGTGTTTACCTGTCCAGTAGCTGACAACTTCTCTGTCATGCATTTTTTTTTAAAAATACATTTCCATTGACAACCTCTCTCTGCTACAATAAAGATCACAATTTTCAATATAAATGCAGTCATTATGTTTAGAGTTTGCTCCCTGGTGAAATAGGGATATAGCCTCTGCTCAGATAATGGCTATGTATCAGAACATATTGCTTTTCTGTCTATAGCATTTTTGGGAAAATAGAAATATAACAACATGCTATTTGCTGCTTGCTTGTGTAATTTGAACATCTTGTGACTGTTTTAGACCATCATGACTGTTTACACTCTGGAGGTATATGGATTACATTTACCATGACGTTCAGAAATTCTAAATGGTTATCTAGTACACAAATATCGGTGGCACCAAGGTGATAACTAGATTAGAAGTCAAATTAAAGAAATAAAATGTATAATTTTGAATTACCGGTACTTAGCTATGTCCTGTTTAACCCTTTCAGGACAAGGGGCTAGACAAATCTGTTAATATTAATTACAATCTTTGTTAAAGCACATGCATGTGATGTCATTGGTTATTAAGGAGTTAATCTTACATTACGCAAGGGATCACATAAAGATGCTTCTTAAAGTCTTTTAAATCTGGTAGGATTTGTCGCCTGCAATTTTGTGTATTTCAAAGGTGTTTTATTTTTTCATTGTACGTGAAATGTTTATATTAAAGTCTGTTACAGAAAGTATAAAAATAGGTTGTTAAATACATTTCTATAAGCCACATGCTATGAATTTTGCTCTACAGAATTTCCAGCTGCACAATGATTGGAAATCCTGACTGCAATTGCTCTGCTTTCAATGACTGCAAATATTGCTAGAAATGTATTTAAATCCATTGTTACCGGAGTATTGTAAACATTTCACACAGGCCTTCAACACTGAACCAAGTTCTATCCCACAGTCTTTGCAGCAGGTGAATACGTGTATGAGAAAAAAAAAGTCTAAAATTAAATAGGTACACTCTAGACTAGACTTTTCTTTCAATCCAAAGTGACTCACTTGTCCTTTAAGAGCAAGTATTTGAGTAGTGCTACAGTTGTTTCTTAGATCATCTTTACAAACAAATAAAAAAAGAACTGGTGTGGAGCTAATTGCTGAAATATAGCCTTTATTCACAATCAAAATAAAATCAAATGCCCACTTCAAACAGAAATTCAAGATGTAAAAAAAAGTCTCTTTCATTCAAAAAATACATCTGTTTCTGCCAAAAAATCTCTAAAGTGCAAAAAAAAGTCATTCAGGCCTAGTACATAATTCCATCTTTCATATGAATAATGTAATAGAAGCTGTTGCCAAAAAATGGAGTGAAAACATACACCTCTGTATTAGAACTCAAGTAAGAAGTAAAGGGAAACTCCAGCCCCTACTGCACTTCCGCTTGCTGAAATGCTTTATATGTGAAGATTGTATCCCCTTTATTTCATTTTACAAAAAGTGCAGATTTCAATAGCAATTGCTCTTGTATAAATTAGTCTGGTTACACTCCATGACTTTGAAGCAGACAACAGGTCCTGTTACTTCCTGGTTGTTTGGCTCAGTGGAACTAAACTAAAGAGGCAGCAATTGCTCAGAATACCTCCCTTGCAAAGACTTCTCATTGAGCTGCATTAGGAAGTCTGTGATTGGACTGCCACAGAAAGTCTCTATCGGAGAAGAAGGGCAGGGCTTACAAAGGCAGCAGACGAGATCTGCAGCTTTTGCAAACTGTTTTTAAATATACCTCCAATAAAAACAAATACATAATTAAATACATGCTTGTTTTTATTTGGCGTATATCTACTAAACCTTGATTTATATTCATCTTGTATTTTTGCAGCTGAGTATCCTTTAATTACATCAAAGTATCAAATGGAAAAGAAACAATCACAGACTGAAAAAAATATTTGACACCAGGTGGAAATGCCCAGTGTCCCAGCCTGCAAAAATCACTCAAGCTAATTCAATAATCACATAGGTTGCATTCATAAGCTAATGAAATGAATGATCTTATAATTGACAACCTTAAACACATCTAAATAAGGTAGTAAAATGATTGGCAAATGAGACGGTGGGAACAAGCCAAGGTGTCTGATAAATTCCTTAACAATAATTAAAGGAGCACTATAGTGGTTCATTAGGTCCCCATCCCACCCTCAGGGCCCCCCTCCCGCTGGGCTGAATGGGTAAAACCCCTTCAGCCACTTAACTTTCTCCAGTGCTGGGTGAGACAGCCACTAGAGTGTAACATTGCAGTTTCTCTGAATCTGCTATGTTTTCAGCTGCAGGGTTAAAACTAGAGGGACCTGGCACCCAGACCACTTCACTGAGCTGAAATGGTCTGGGTGCCTATAGTGGTCCTTCAAATATAATGTCTGTGATCTGTCCGCTCATGTTATTGCCTACACAAATGGACCAACACAAAAGAGGAGGAACAGCCATAACTACTAGCTAAAAATGTTAAACTGAGATAGTGTTTTCTCTATAATATGTAAAGTTTTCATACAGGCCAACTGGACAAAAACACACCGACTTTCAAGACAAAAAATAATGATTATATGAGATTTTTAAATAATAAATTGACTAATAGATCATCAAATGGACATTAAAACAAATCAAAGTCATAGTTTCCCTATATAAATAATCACAAAGACCAAAAAAGAGAAAGAAAGTACAGAGTCTTACACGATCATCTCTGTATCCCAACACTAAGGGAATATATACTAAGCAGTTTACTCCTATCCTGCAGTTAAATTAACAAACAAACAAACTCATGCAAGAACATGGAAATTATTTGGGGGGGGGGGGGGGGGGAGGGAGGGGGGAGAGAACAATACTCACATTACGTATGTAGATACATCTCTAACTTGATATGTTACAATTTTAATTCGGTAATTGGTATTTATCCCCCTTTTTGCTGCTGGAGTGGCTATTTAGAATAGGTGTCTCTTCTTCCTTTGTTACGTTTTAAGATCCGTAATGTGTCCTTTATTTTAGTGGTGCTGTGGTGTGAACAGCTACATTTTCCTATTACATAGTGCCTGTGGTATGGATGCTACAAATACACTATTGAATTCCGAAGTTCTATCTCTGACTTCAGTCAAATGTTGTTTTCTTATATTATGCTTTTTCTCTTTCTGTGTCTGCTTCTCATTATTCTTTTTAAACACTCTCTAATATTGGTTGCTCCTGAATCACTAGTATCTTTACTGTGCAAAGTACACTGGTGGTCCCATTGTTATAATTATGCTGTTTTTGCATTAAAGTCACCCCCCTCCCCCCTCGATTCAGTCAGGACCATCTTTAATGTCACTAGGACCCTGGGCAAAGCATTTTCTTGGGCCCCCTGGCACCCCCCACACATTTCACATACATACTTACACAGACATATACCCTGACAGGCATACTGAGACACATACCCTGACACACTGACAGACATACTGACACACAAAGAAATACACTGACAGACATACTGACATACCCATGGACAGGCATACTGACATACACACAGACACATGCACTGACACAAACACATATACTGACAGACATGCTGACAGACAACCCACTGACACACACATATACTGTCAGACATACTGAGACACCCAGTCATACACTGACAGACACACAGATATTCTGACAGACACACAGACTTACTCACACATTCACATTTTTAACTTTAATCCCCGTTTCCTACCTTGAAGGATTGCTTCCCTGGTGTCCAGAGTGGTGGCTGAGGCTGTTGGAGGTTGCCGACTGGCAATCCGGACCCAGCCCCCTTCCTCTCTGCTTCCCTGGTGTGGTCTCTCCCGCACTGCTTTCTCTGGGAGGAAGTGACTCACGACAGTAACTTCCTCCCATGCTGCCAAAAAGCAAAGGGGCCCCTGCTTACAAATGCCCACCGGGTGGCTCTTAGGGCGTGGGCCTCTTTAGTGTGCCTCCCCAGGATGCACTGTGTGCCCAAAGAGGTAGGAAAGGGGGCGGGGGGGGGGGGGGGCAGTGTGGCCCAAGGTGCAGCTACCTTGGGCTCTCTAGAAGTTAAAGGGCCCAGGGCAGCTGCCCAGTTTCCCCGTGTTAAAGACGGCCCTGGATTCAATGATGATCATTATAAATATTGCATAGAAACAACATTACCCATATATTCTCGCTCTTCATCCATTTGCACTGCTATCCTTAAGTTCTTTGGAGAGTCATAAGCTGGAGATCCCCCTGTTACAAAAAGAACATGTGGGCTCTGAAATGTTTTAGTTTCTATCAATATAATGCACTACTTTCATTTGGTTTTCTGGTTCCTTGATTTGATGTCTGACTGTATTTCAGGATGTTTATCATCTGTTTTTTTTTTCTTTGCTACTCTGCCACCTTGAAAAATACCTGTAAATTCTTCTTATTTCTTCTTCTTAATTTCTTCTGTGTCTTTCTATGATTTCTCCAGTTGATTGATATATATATGTCTTTTGTATATATAGTCTTGGGCCAAAAGCTCACAACATTAATATATGTCTATATTAATGAAAAGTACTAATACGCAATCTGACTTACGGTTTCTTCAGGGTTATTCTTAGTTACTGATGCATAACAAAGGATGTTACAGGATAATGGATGTTCAACAGCAGATGGTAATTGCTGGACTTCTGAAGGGAGAGTTACATCGTTGTACAGGAAAGCGAGCCAAGAGACCTCGGGTCCCTTTGTTCAGTTAACTATATAGAAATGCCCATACTGACGTCAGAGTTTAACTCTAGCCATATAAGGACAAGACCCCCATTCCACATTCCAGACGTCTCATATAAAAAAACATTGTGACTAATTGATACCATCTGTTACTTATGCCAATCCAGACATCCATATATAATCAATAGAAACACATAATATGCAATATTCTACAATACCTTTTTTTATATATTTTTATTTATATATATATATATATATATATATATATATATATATATATATATATAACATTTGCAAACTTGTCTGGGTCTTTCTGATTGGTGCTGAAATAACTGAATGCCAATAAAATAGCAGGTTCTTTGATTCATGATTTTACTTTTTTTTTTTTTTCTCTTATATTGTCTTTTTTTTTTTTCTTTTGAACACTTTATAATTTACTTCACATCTACAAATTGTTGATTGCATTTGAATTTCTGCAAAGTTCTTTGTTTTTGGTGTCCGATTTTCCCCTTATGCTGAAATTGCATGGCCTACCACTGGGATCTTCTTACAGCCATGGCTGGGAACGGTGTTTTAATGTGATATGTTCTTTACATCTTCAGCCTTCAGCCTCACCAGTTTGTGAAAGCCGCATGATATTTAGATTGCACAAACTGTGCCAAATAGCATTAGAAAGGTAAAATAAATCGTTTTTGTGAACTGTAATTGTCTGAACCATATGCACATCTTCAGACTATGTATGAGATTTTTAGATTAATCCATGAAAATCTTCTTTGCTTCAATTTTAATCCATGCGTTTGATAAAATTGCAACCTTGTAGAAAAATAAGTTGCCGTGGTTCTAATCGGTGCATTACAAAATGTATCCATATGCCACTCGCATAGTTCTAAGCCAAATAGTGTCCAAGTCCAATGAAAATATATAATTACCTTACTGCTTCTTTTTTTTGCCTGCTGGGCTGTCTTCACTGCGTACATTCTGGGTGCTCAGAAAAAAGTGAGTTTCACCTCCGTAACCAACTACCAGAAATGACATATACTCCACAGGTACATGTTTCAATCAAACCTGAAAGAGGATACTATGTCTCCATCAAAGGAAACTCCATCAAAGGAAATTTTTATATAGGTAAAAGTTAACATAAATTGTTTCCTCTACAAGTAGAGGGAAGGCACACAAAAGATGAAAAGAAAAACCATAAAACAAGTACATACTCCTCTAGTTAATCATATGAACATCTTTATAGTCCACAAGGTCTTCAAAATTCCAGTTAAGATAAAAAAGTAGCTGACAACTGAGTCTCACTCTTAAGTTAACCTTTTACATTCCTTACATCAGGCTGACTGAAATCTAAAAATTAAAATACTTAATTATTATAAATGTTTGGGACAATATTAATTTATACTGGCAGGTAGGCTGGCTGGCTCCCCACTTCTACGGATTGTCCAGGAGGTGATCACAACTCCGGACTTTGGCACTGCGTCCTGGTGCATGAGCGAACGTATAAGTCGCCAGTCATGATTCCTGTGGCCATGGATGCGCATTAGGCTGATTGGTTGACTATTTAAAAGGCGGTCTCTTTGAAAGAGACCCTATGCCCTCCTTGGTAAAGTCGTCTTTGCTGTTATTTGTTTATTTCAACCATTGGTTTGCTGAACTACTTCTCTTTAGACTGAAGAACCATCCTGTTGGAAATCTGTAATCTGGACCAGAAGTTACATTGAGGAAGGACTGTAGAAAGCAGTGATCCAATTGACCTGGTCTTGGGGACCTGTCTTAGTCTATGGCACCATTCTGACCTTTATTTGGTGAATTTATTATTGTCTAGCAGGTTTGGTCAACTTTTAATTTACATTTTAACATTCATATTCAAGAAGCCGTATCTGGAAGTGAGTTACTCTTGTGCTCCTAGCAGTATAATATCTCAGAATCTGACACTGAATCTTTAATGAAATGGCTTTCATTTTTGCTATATTCGTGGTTATAAATAAGCAAGGAACATTAACTTTTGTGGTTAATACAGATTTATACAAAGCTAGTGCATAAAAAAAATCTTGCACAGCACATACATATATATCAATATAAAATCCCAGTATATTGAGCTGTTTGTAAAATTACTGCACATGAGATATGGTGTTTGCTTATCCCTTCTATAAACCAGTAAGTGTTATCTGGAAAACATTTTTAGATGAATTGCTGCAGGGAGTGTTCATGATCCTTAATATCAAATCTAAAAATGTATTGTCAATAAATGTTCAGCATAAACATAAATGCAATTTTGATTTGAACCAGTGGCATACATATGGTATATGGAACCTCAAGTCATATACCCCCACCCTGCCTGTTTTTTGGGGGGCATTTTATGTCCCTACTCATACCCCCTTGTGTTTAACCAGCTCCCCTAACCCCTTTATGTTACTAACCAGTTGGAAAAAAAGATGTGCCAAAACAAAAGGTGAGATTAATGGGGCAGGGTTTTGCTGCAGAAAACTGCAAAATGTTTATTTTTTTATTTTTATTTTTATTTATCCTTTGCGGTAGTAACATCAGTAACATCACTGCATATTTGTGATTTCTGTGGGAAAAGCAAGTCTTATTGCTTGACTGGTTTGTAGACATTGTATTGACTATATATATATCCAGTTTACTAGCACGATATTTGGCAAACCGCAATACAAAAATAAAGTGGCTCGATCCTCCTTTTCCTACAGAGCACTATAATTATGGAATAACTTCAGGGACATAGTCAAATCTTCATTCAATCTAAAATCTTTTAACCCCTTAAGGACCAAACTTCTGGAATAAAAGGGAATCATGACGTGTCTCACACGTCATGTGTCCTTAAGGGGTTAAGAGATCTATGGCAATATACCTCAGCACAGAATGCACCTGTCATGGTTGAATATATTTATTACCTGTTATGTATTAAATTTATTTATATATATATATATATATATATATATATATATATATATATATATATATATATACACAGGGAGTGCAAAATTATTAGGCAAATTAGTATTTTGACCACATCATCCTCTTTATGCATGTTGTCTTACTCCAAGCTGTATAGGCTCAAAAGCCTACTACCAATTAAGCATATTAGGTGATGTACATCTCTGTAATGAGAAGGGGTGTGGTCTAATGACACCAACACCCTATATCAGGTGTGCATAATTATTAGGCAACTTCCTTTCCTTTGGCAAAATGGGTCAAAAGAAGGACTTGACAGGCTCAGAAAAGTCAAAAATAGTGAGATATCATGCAGAGGGATGCAGCACTCTTAAAATTGCAAAGCTTCTGAAGCGTGATCATCGAACAATCAAGCGTTTCATTCAAAATAGTCAACAGGGTCGCAAGAAGCGTGTGGAGAAACCAAGGCGCAAAATAACTGCCCATGAACTGAGAAAAGTCAAGCGTGCAGCTGCCAAGATGCCACTTGCCACCAGTTTGGCCATATTTCAGAGCTGCAACATCACTGGAGTGCCCAAAAGCACAAGGTGTGCAATACTCAGAGACATGGCCAAGGTAAGAAAGGCTGAAAGACGACCACCACTGAACAAGACACACAAGCTGAAACGTCAAGACTGGGCCAAGAAATATCTCAAGACTGATTTTTCTATGGTTTTATGGACTGATGAAATGAGAGTGAGTCTTGATGGGCCAGATGGATGGATTGGTAAAGGGCAGAGAGCTCCAGTCCGACTCAGACGCCAGCAAGGTGGAGGTGGAGTACTGGTTTGGGCTGGTATCATCAAAGATGAACTTGTGGGGCTTTTTCGGGTTGAGGGGGGAGGGGGGGCTAGCAAAGGCTTCAGACAAGATATCTGCACTTTTTGCAAGCTGTTTTAGACATATCCCTAACTAAATAAATGCATAATTAATACAGTTTTTCATTTGGGGTATATATACTAAACAGTAGTTTATTTATTTGTATTTGAGCAGTAGAGTGTCCCTGGTCATATCTCACTGTTAATCAGAGTATGGGGACAGGATTCCCTTATCTCCCCAGTTCTAAAATTTACCATACTGCCAGGTACTGACCTAAAACTGGTTGTTATATGGTAATAACTAATTGGAAGGAAGACTCCAGGCACCAAACCAACTTTGTCTAAATAAGTTGTTATGCTGCAAGGATGACCTTGGCGCTCTCAACCAATCAGTGACTCCCCATTTAGAATCTGGCTTGAGAAAGGTAAGTTTCTTTCCAAATTATAATGATTTAACACAAGCTTTTAGTGTTATTTTGAGCTGTGATAGCTATGCCTCCTAATTCTTGAGGTATTCCATTAGTTTGTATAATAAGGAATTAGGGTGCATATCGCAGATTACAATAACATTAAAGATTTGTGTTTAGTGATTACCCCTCCATATTAAATGCAAGCAAATCACTGACCCCAATGATATGTGATTAAATTAAAGGCACACTATAATCACTAGAACAACTACAGCTTATTGTCCTTTCAGGTTTTTTGCAGTAAACACTGTCTTTTCAGAGAAAATGCAGTATTTACATTACAGCTTAGGGATACCTCCAGTGGCTAAACCTCAAATGACTACTAGAGTTGTGCAGCACTTACATTCAGTGTCTCCACCCTGTGCCTGGACACATATTTTTCATTATAGAGGGCTGTGTTTGGCTTGTGCTGGCTCTGCCTCTGATCTGCCTCCTTGACAAGTTCAGCCAATCCAATTATTTCCTATGGCTCAGGTCGCCACTTCTGATGATGTCAACCAAACCGGCAGATCAGGGGCAGAGCTGACTGGAATAAGGGGTGGCAAGAGGAGCTAGATAGTGATTTTAATACATGTTTGTGTTCCTGACCCTATAGTGTTTATTTAATTATTACCACACAACAGCCATTATTGTTTCATTAGTACATGGCAATATGGTGAACCTCAGCAAGCTGGTGATATCAGGGCTAATGTGGCATTAAACACAACAGAGCAGACTATTTCAAACATAATTTATAATAGGCAGATGTCTCCATGCTCACTCTTATCTCATGCCTTGAACTCTGCTCCACACGCGGGTGATCTCCTCACAGCAAGGAGTGGTGATGGCGTGTTTGCGAAGGTAAGTATATTACTGCCAATTTAGATAATTATGGAGACCGATTCCAATTAGAAAAATGCTGAATATTGGCTCTTGTAATCAGCCAAGTAGATAATCGGTCAATCCATACTGTATACCACACCCCAATCCTATTTCCAGCATGTATTTACATAACATCGAATTTAGCCAATTTTAATTGGCAAAAAGGGTTTTACTGTATGTTTTCCACTATGATAGAGCAATAAAATAAATAACAGCTACCGTTTGATCTTTTGTAAATCTTTGTCTCTGAAGTGTAAGCTGCATTCATGTTAATGCAATGTTTCAGGGAGGAAAAGCAATTCCAATGTGCCATTTTTGCAAATAGCATTGCTTACAGCTAATCTCACAGAAGATTATGGGTTCTCAAAATGTGCTGTGCGTTGATCACGGACTTCATCCCATACTCCTTGCTGAATTTAAGCTTTTAGAACTAGGCTGGAATTTTTTCTCTATTTTATCTTCTGGCTTACTCATTAAGAATAAACTTGCTACATTTAAATACAAGAATACAATCTTTTTGCACAGCTAGGGAGAAGCACAGCACAGTATAGTGAACAAACACTAACATTTAAACAAACAAATGTTACCTGCGCGCTATTGCAAATTCCTAAGAAAATTCAAATAGACATTTTAGTACAACTGGAATGACTATTAAAGTGTAAGTTCATCTACCAACATCAAGGCATACATTTTAGGTGATCCCTGCACAGTGGCGGAACTAAAGCAGAGAGGACCTTGACATAATACATTTTTGGGTCTCCTCTTATTGCAAGGATGGCCAAAAAGTAGATCCCAGTCTGTCATACAACTTTTGCAATGCTTTGCCTGCAGGGATCTACCATTTGCCTATCCTTGAAGGGTTGTATTTCACATCGAGCAGTGTTTGTGTGTTTGAATGTAAGCATGTGTTTGTATAGAGTATGTGTGTGTATAAATGTAAACACACAGACACACACACTCGCACACAGATGCAAACATGCAAATACACAGAATGACACAGTCGGCTGATTGATGCTGTTGTGTGTCAGAGACTCTCCCACTTAGCTCTCCCCTCCTCTCTGCCTCTTCCGCTCGGCTCTTGTTAGCTGGGAGGAAGTTACCAGCTGTAATTACCTCCCATTGCTGCCATCATTAACAGTCTAACTGTTAAAGAGCGACAGCGCTGGCCGAGCACTTGAGGACACATTGCTGTCTGGTGACCCTAACTGCATGGGCCACACAAAGGGCCCTTTTAGTGTGTGGTCCCAGGTGCACTGGCTGTGGTCCGCCGCTGTCTCTAGAGTAAAAATTCACCTTGCTGCTCTCAGAAGGGGCGACAAAATGACTATAGTATTTATCAGCCAAGACATTTAAAGAAAATAAAAAAAAAATATTTCATAAACGGCAAAAAAACCCTATGCACATTTAAATAGCAGGATTCTAATACCTCAACAATCTACCTTTGGTTGTATAAATGAGAAATATATGCAGTGTGCTCTAATTATTTATATAATTGTTGTCTGTCATTATTCTTTTTCGCGGAGCACTTCCCTTGAATACACACAAGTTGGTAATGGGATGCAGATAGGTTTTAGAAGTTAGCTATCTGGTAGTCTGTTATTACCAAAATTATACTATTTGCAGCTTCCATCTCTGATTTTATTATTTTAAAATAAAAGCGTTTTTAAACCTATTGAAGGTTTTTTTTTTTTTCAAAGAGTGAAATGATTACTTACAGCTTAGTAGCTTTTTCTACAGGCTGAAACCAGTATTATACTGCTGTTTAAAATGCTAATGAGAGATGTGTGGAGCATGGATTATACACTTACTGTGATTTGGTGGAGTTGCAAAAACCATAGCCATCGTGAGTTGGAAAGGTTATGATACTCCATAGCCTTAATTTCTATATAATTTGTTTATATTTGTAATTCTTTTAAATTAAATATTTTTCCAGAATATTAAACATCTTTTTTTTTATATAATATTTACACTGTACTCTGTGACATTTCTAAAAAAAATTATTGTATTCCTTTATTGTTGACCATTGGCATGGATAGGATGCAATAGTGGGTGGTTCATAACTGTATTCAACTAAAATGTGTTGGAATCTCATTGTACACTGAGAGTTCTATGCTGAAAACATAAAAATTTGTCAATTAAACGAAAGAATGCCAAGCACCATAACCAGGACAGCCTTCTGGTGCCCTCCCAGAGTGCCGCCTCCTCCATTGCCAGATCCTATGGCACTGAACTAAACTCAGAAATGTCCATCGTTAGAAGAAGCTGTGCTTGCTCCCAGCAGACCCTAGGTAAGTTGTCAAATCATTTGCAAATGGTTTCTCCGCTTACCCTGGGATAGTGTCAGGGCACTCCTGACACCATACCTCCTGGCACCAAAATGATCATAGTGAGGATATTTATGGGGGGATAAATATTAAAAATATTTTCATAAAAATTATCAAAAAATAATTTAATAGTTTTTATTATCAAAATGTATATCTTGGCTCGGTTTCCCCGATTAATGATTTTAAGATGAAAATTACCCACTATTTTAATTCTTATAGATCCTGGAGTACGTTTCAATAGAGGATTTTATCTCACACATTAATCACAAATTAATTATAAAAATATAATTTATTGTGACAATAATTAATAATATGTAACATGCGTGACAATAGTCAGTGAATCTTTAGGTATAACATATGTATACAATATGGCAGTGGTTTAACACAATTTAGATCTAGCTCTCCATCTCAGCCAGAAGAGCTCTATGGCTAAGATCCTGGGCAGCAGAGGCATCTTCTAAAGCTAGTTTGTGTGCCTTACACTTCCACGGAGACATGTTATTTGGGAAAAATCTGGATGAATGTGTAAAGAGAGCTGCCGAAGGCAGAAGAGCATTTCTCCCACAAGATCGTAAACCTAGAGGATCCTTTCGTTCCAAAAGATACCCAGATTATTCTTCCTTTCGGAACACAAGATCTTACAAGCCAGGAAGAGAGTATGGATCCCAGCCATGGAGAGGAGGTCAGTCATCTACAAGAGGTGGAAAGTCTAGAGGCTCTTCATTCCATAAGAATTTCATTCTCCAATTCAGAACAGGAAACCTACGACAGCCTATCAATATTCCTCCTCAGGTTCACAGTCCCTGATGTAGTGGTTACACAGAAAGTTCCTGTTCAGAGGATTCCCCTTAGGGAACATCCCTTGGACTGTTATAACAACGGATGTGAGTCAATGGGGATGGGGAGCTCACCTGCAAAGCCACTTCATACAAGGGAAATGGCATCTCCCAGCAACAGATGCTCCCTCCAACCTCTTAGAGCTTCTGGCAGTACGAATGCTTTGAAATATTTCCTTCCTCTTCTCCTCCACAAATGGGTCAAAATCAGAACAGACTGTAGTTACCCATATAAACCATCAAGGAGGAACCAGGAGTCAAAGGATGATGTCGATAATGAAATCCCTGCAGTACATCTTCCCGGAATCCAGAATTTGATAGCTGACTTCCTAAGCAGAGTGGAAATAGACCCAGGAGAATGGAGCCTATCAAACAAAATATTCAAGAGGATAACATAGAAATGGGGAATGCCACAAATAGATCTAATGGCAACAAACAAGAACAGAAAGGTAAGAGATTTCGTCTCCAAAAATATTGATCCACAGGTAATAGGAAGAGATGCTCTATCAAGCGAATGGCTATTCAACTTAGGTTACGCATTCCCTCCTACTCCACTCATCTTTCCCCTTCTGAGACGATTGAGACAAGAGAAAGTATCCATCATTCTCATAGCTCCTTTTTGGCCACGCAGACAATGGTTTCCTCTACTGTTGAGCCTCTGCAGAACTTGGCAGCTTCCAAAGATTCCTTCTCTTCTACATCAAGGCCCTGTTCTTCACCCAGACCCAGCCTCCCTCAATCTGCTGGCGTGGAATTTGAAAGGGAAGGGTTAAAAGAAAAAAGGGTTTTTTCAAGCAGTAATCAACACTCTGTTACAAGCTAGAAAGCGCTCTACGTCCACCACATATTAAAGAATCTGGGATGTCTTCTCCACTTAGGCAACGTCTAAACAAATAGATATTCAGACGGCCACTACTAGAGATATTCTGGAATTCCTGCAACTAGGTTTCAACAAAGGTTTAAGCTACAATACCTTAAAGGTACATATTTCAGTTCTTTCAGCCCTTACGGACCACAAATGGGCCTTTGACACAGATGTGACCAGATTCATGTCAGCAGTCCTAAAGATAAAGCCTCCTATCAAGCCATTTGCTCCGCCATGGGACTTACCTCTGTTATTCAAAGCCCTGAGTTGTCACCCTTTTGAACCGCTGGAATCTGTTTCTCCTCATTTCCTCACCATAAAGACAGTTCTATTGGTGGCCTTAGCTTTGGGTGTCCGAACTCCATGCCCTATAAACTAGAGAACCCTTTACAGTCTTCCATAAGGATAGATTAATTTTAAGAACTGTTCCTGAATTTCGACCAAAAGTTATCTCAGCCTTCCACATTAACGAAGAGATAGTGCTCCCAGCACTACAGTCGGAAGAACTAGATAATGGAGCAGAACCCAAGCCTTCTTCCTTAGATTTGGTGAGATGTCTGTCAATTTATCTGCAAAGATCATCTGCATGGCATATCTCTCAAAGACTGTTCATTATTCCCAATGGACCCAGAAGAGGTCTTCAAGCATCCAAAGTAGCCATCAGCAGATGGATCGTATCTGCCATCGTATCTTATTTTGAATTGGTTCCTGTCTAATTAGGGATAGAGAGGAGCTACCCATTGTTGTGCTGCCATCGCCTATGACCATGAAAAGAAAATTACGGTAAGTATAAATACTTTTTCCTCTTTCAGGCTTGGAGATGTATCCCAAAATGGTGAATGCAGGTATGATGAGAATTGTGGGAAATTGGAAAGTTTTCAGAGTTCTGAATTTTAAAGAATTTCAAAGTTAGGTGTTAGTTGGAAAAGATACAAATAATTATTTGTGTACAGCTTTGGCTCCACATGTCAGATCTTAGATGTTTGATGTGAGTCCATCCTCAGAGTGAGAGTCTCTGAGTCTGAGTGCCTGAGTGTCCCTCTCTCTCCTTTGTCCTTAATTTTTAAAGGAGAAGTTCTCTATACGTCACTAGTTGATAGTGACCAATAGAGTAAGGTGGGCGTGTCTTCCATACAGACTATCATCTAGATTTTGGTCAGTAGGTGGCCCAATTACATAACAGAAAATTCTTGTCAGGCAGTCCATTTACCTTTTTGTATGATGGGTTAACTGATTTTCGTGATGCATTTGACGTCATCTTGGTTATCTTTATGGTTACCTATTTGTCAAAGACTTGTCAATCTTCAAAGACTTTTGGTTCATATCAGCCAGACTTGTGTCTGCATTTTTCGCCATTAAATTAGATTTCTGACACGTCCTAAACTCTTCTTCAGCTCTCCATACAATGGAACTTTAAAAAAAAGTAAAATTAATTAGTGTTATCTGTCATTGGTAATCCTGTGTCTGGTTTTACTGTGTGTAGTACATAGTAATTAAGTGTTCTTGCAAAGCAAGACCACTTAATATTATCTCACATAAATATTATTCTTACAGTTTTTACACTACATAGACAGTAATATACTGAAACGTGCGTATTGTTCCCGATTGGTGTGCTATTACTTTGTGGAACGTTTAGCCGAATGGTTCACAAAATATCGTCTTTTTGTGGCGAAAGTGGTCCCATGGGAATGAATGGCGAAATGTTCAAAACTAGAGTGGAAGCTGACAAAAACTAGTGTGTGAGCTGAAAAATCAGGACATGATTTCTAAACTGCCACCACTCCCTCATTTTCAAGCCCACCTACACAAATCTTATATCAAAACGTTCAGCTATCCCTGCTGCCACTAAACATAGTCCTGATAGTTTTCACAATATGACCATTTGTTTGCAACTCATGCCGTCCATTGACATTCATTGAAACTCTACTCTAGCCACCTCAAATTTGAAGGGCAATATCTAAACTGCAACTGTGCCTTCATTTTTAATATTTCAGAGACATACTGTGCATCTGGGTCTGGGTCTTGTGATTCTCACAATAGAAAGCTCTTCGCTGTAGGATTTATAGTTTTTAAAATACGACCATTTGAAGATGGCAACCACCAGTGAAGTGAGCAATTTTGAGCAGTTTGTTTTTAACCGCTCTTCTCTACCCTATTTAAAATCTATTAGTTCCTGTTGGCAGTTGGTGGAATGTTCGAGGGATTTTAAAGATGTGAAAGCTCTTCTCTGCCCTTGCTGTAGAGTGAGTGAACCACACTCCAACCTTTCCAAAGTTACTCCAGCCACTCCAACCACACAACAGTTATTCAAGCCACTCCATCCAGTTACTCCGCCCACTCTAGTTGTAGACTACTGGTGGAGGCAAGAACACTTCACACAATTTCCCCAGAAATTGTAGCTTTTCTAGTATTATTTATACATGCCTATTACACATATTCCACTAACGTTAGTAAATAATATGACATTTCTTCATTGAGATTATAGCCATGAATATTCTATATTTTTAACGTAGTACAATTTATATATTATTAATATACAGTGGGACCTCGGTTTACGAATTTAATGCGTTCTCCATTTCGTATTGCGAATAATTTGTAAACCGAAACACGGTTTCCCATAGGAATGCATTGAAAACCAATTAATTCGTTCCGGAGGTGAGAAAAAAGTCAAATAAAGTATTTTATATGTTCAAAACTCTTTATAAAGTGCACTTTAAAGGCATAAATACTGTACAGGGACATGATTAATCAAGCAATAACATTTCAAACATCCAACTTTATGTTTTAAAACATCACACATCAACACACAGTAAAAAGCATGCAAACAACTAAGCTCAGCTCCCTACCTTTCCACTTCTTGAGATGCACCAAAAAGGCTCCAAAACCTGCTGCAAATGGCTCCAAAAGGCTCCAAAACCTGCTGCAAATGGCTCAAAAATGCTCCACAACTTGCTGCAAATGGCTCCAAAAGGCTCCACAACTTCCTGCAAATGGCTCCAAAAGGCTCCACAACTTGCTGCAAATGGCTCCAAAACCTCTCCAACACCTCCACACTACACACTCACGTGCTACCCACACTTCAGTATGCAGGGGGCGGAGCTATAAACCGGGACACTTGTTTCGTATTGCGAAAAAAAATCGTAAACCGAGGCTTTTTTTTAACGAATTTTCATTCGTAAACCAAATTTTTTGTTTACCGAGGCGTTCGTTAACCGAGGTTCCACTGTAATAGTAAGTTATATGTGGATAGTGTGTGTGTGTGTATATATAAATATAAATATATATTTGTCTCTGGGTTGTTGTGTTCAACCCCCCTTGCCGCAGACATCATGTCTTATGTCAAATTTTGCCGGTCTTAGCATTGTGATTCAAAATGCAGTCATTTCTGTTCTGATGGTGATTTACAATATACACTTTTAATTTGTCTTAACACAAAATGTCTGCCAGTATAAATATACTGACATCATGGTACTTGGGGGATCCTTTTAAAGGCTGAAATAACCTTTTTTCCTACACCATTGTTTTAGCTTAACAGTGCTCCGTTGATCTTGTCCACCCCCCTTATTTTATTTAATAAAAACACTAAAGAGATAAGAACGTACTTTGAATCCAGCACCAGGTAATGCCCTCTTCACTTCCATTCCCCATCTGATATTATACTGCATCGTCTGTTTTCTAATCAAATGCTTCTTTTAGACAAGCAATTGATTGGACCATTTCAACGCCACATTCTGGGCTGGGGATGCAAGGTAAGACCTTACTTTACAATTACAGGGTTCACTTTAGTGGACCCTTGGCAGCATAATTAGATAGCATTGTTAGATGCGCTTGTAATGTGAAGCGTACACTCCCTGCATGGTCCTGAAAGCTGGGGCTCGCCAGAGAATCTTTTAGTGGGTGGGCGAGTCTGCCCATTATGTGTGCTGATGATAGATAAAGTGATGTGATTTGCATCACCAGCAGTGACCCCCTCAGCACTTACCCAAACTGTCCCGATTCTCCTCTCTTGATTGTTGGGAGGAATAGGTATATCAGTAATTAAAAACGAGTTAAGTAACGACAACAGCTGCTGCCTGGAAATATAACCCCCACCAATCTCAGCCAGGCAGGGACAGATATGTCCTAATACTGCTTCGAGATTATGGACCACTCATTGCATAGTGTGGGCCACCCTGTGCAGTGTGTGGTTTATGGTTTTTATGCCAAATTGTGATGCTAAACACCACGCAGTATGCAATTTAAAAACATAAACTGCTTATTGAAATAAAAGGCATTTATTCATTTGTCTGTACTCAAAAATCTTCATTATAGTTTTATTTATATTAGTAAAATATTAAAATCATATTGGCAAAAGAGAAAAAATATGTGCAATTTTCACCAAACATGCATACTACTGCATGGACAGAAAAATGTGATGTCCTTCTAGAAACCAGTGGTAACTAATTTATTTAAAGTTAGACCTAAACTAAGGGTGTGTACTTGGTAGCATAAAAAAAAAAAAAAAACCTCAAATTATTGACGTATTTTCCCATCTATAAAACCTTACTTTCCAATTTTTCTAAAGAGGGGTCATTTAATTTTAGGAGCGTGGCCAGAGGCAAGGCTGTTCTAAGAAATTTTTATCCGTGAGAACTTTTGTCTGTCAGAGAAAGCGCGTGTTGGTCTTAAACAGGAAGAGGTGCATCCTTGACAGAAAGTAGTTGGGAAAATTTAGATTAGGGGGGTGCTTGCATTTAGTCAGGCCTAGGGCAGCACAAATCCAAAATACACCACTGCGTATGGCAGCCCAGGAATGAGAATTACTCCCATCATGGCATACCATTTGCAAAAGTAGACAACCCAGGGTAATCAAAATGGGATAAGTCACAAACCCTGGCCAGTTAGTGTTTTTATATATATATATATGCAGTTGTGCTCAAAAGTTTGCATAACCTTGGAGAATTGGTAATATATGTACCATTTTAAAGAAAACATGAGTGAGCAGGCAAAACTCATTTCTTTTATTTCTTATTGGATTCATATTCAACTGAAGATTATAACATAATGGCACACTCATAAAACAAAACATGGCAACATAGAAAAAAAAGAAATTATTTCTGTTCAAAAGTCTGCATACCCTTAGTTCTTAATACTGTGTATTACCACCTTTAGCATCAATGACAGCGTGCAGTCTTTGTAATAGTTGTCTCTGGTGCCCCTAATTCTTGCAGATGGTATAGCTGTCCATTTGTCTTGGCAAAATGCCATCAGGCCATGCAAAGTCTTTGGATGTCTTGCATGAACCACACGACTGGCTCAATGATATTAAGGTCAGGAGACTGTGATGGCCACTCCTGAACCTTCACTTTTGTCTGCTGTAACTACTGGAGGGTCAACTTAGCACTTAAATAGGGGCATTGTCATGCTGGAAAGTCCAAGAGCGCCACATGTGCAGCCTCAGTGCAGAAAATTGCAAATTAACTGCCAGTATTTCCTGATAACATGCTGCATTCATCTTGCCATCAATTTTCACAAGATTCCCTGTGCCTTTAGAGCTCCCCCTTTCTCCCCAAAACATCAGTAAGCCACCACCATGCTTCACAGTGGGGATGGTATTCTTTTCACTATAGGCCTTGTGGACCCCTCTCCAAACATAGCGCTTATGGTTGTGGCCATAAAGCTCTATATTGGTCTCGTCACTCCAAATTACAAAAGCTGTGCCAAAAGCTGTGAGGCATTTCATGGTGGTGTTGGGCATATTGTAACCATGCTTTTTTGTAGCATTGGCGCAGTAAAGATTTCTTTCTGGCAACTCGATCATTGTTGTTCAAGTATCGTTATATTGTGCTTATTGAAACAACCACACCGTCTTTTTCCAGAGAAGCCTATATTTCTTCTGAGGTTACCTGTGGGTTTTTCTTTGTAACCCAAACAATTTTTCTGGCAGTTGTGGCTGAAATCTTTCTTGGTCTACCCGACCTTGGTATCAAGAGATCCCCGAATTTTCCACTTCTTAATAAATGATTGAACTGTATTGACTGGCATTTTCAAGGCTTTGGATATCTTTTTATATCCTTTTCATCTTTATAAAGTTCCATTACATTGTAATGCAGGTCTTTTGACAGTTCTTTTCTGCTCCCCTTGGCTCCGTATCTAGCCTGCTCAGTGCCACATGAGAGCTAACAAACTAATCAACTATACACAGACACCAATTGCAATTTAAAAAGAAAAAAAAAAAGAATTTAAAGGAAGCAGTGAGGCTGCAGGGGCATGTTCTATACACCAAAACTGCTTCATTAAGCTGAAGTTGTTCAGGTGACTATAGTGTCCCTTTAACCTTTAATTGCCATTTTAACCTGTGTGTCACCTTGTGTGTCTGTAACAAGGCCAAAAATTCAAGGGTATGTAAACATTTGATCAGGGTCATTTGGGTGATTTCTGTTATCATTATGATTTAAAAAAGAGCCAAACAACTATGTGATAATAAATTGCGTAATGTGATCACTATATTTGAATAAAATAATTTTTTTGCATGATCAGTCATATTTTCAAAATCAATGCCAAAATTTCACAATTTCTGCCAGGGCTATCTAACTTTTGAGCACAAGCGTGTATGCTCAAAAGACTTGGATTGATTTGAATAAAGAAGAATCCTTTGGAAAAAGTGCCGGTATATTTTTTGATGTTTATTATTTGTGACTTGGCACCGGTACAAAATTTCCCCCATATACAGGTTTTATGGGGATTTGGAAAATGACAGGGCCAAATTTATGGTTTGCCGATAGTTGGGCGAACCAACTTGTTTGTCATCCAGTATCTGTCTGCAAATTTGGGGTCACCTTGTTAAGTATCTGATCCTACTAGACAAGCACCCCATCCTGGCTCCCCCTCTTTTCCCAGGGGTTATGAAGAGAGCTTGTATAAACAGTCTTCCAAGTCACACTATATATTACCTTTGGATAACTATTTACTGCATTCAACAATAATATTACTATGCTTATTATATTTTTATTCGTTTTTTTTACCCTGTTTTTGTCTTTTTGGCACATATGCAACTTTTCAGCACAACTTTACAGTATTCAAGCAGTTAACTATAAAAATATATAATTGTGCTTTCATCAAAATATGTATGCTTATATGTTTAACATTTGTTTTTAACATAATCATCTCTTTTCAATATGTAGATTATATTCAGACCGTGTTATGGTAAAATTTGCACATATGTGATTACTTCAAAATCAGATGCATCAGATCATTAGACTGAAAAGAACTGCTGAAGTTAAAATAAATGTCTCATTTGAAGTATAAAATATGTTGTGTTGAATCAAAATACTCAAGTAAATTTATATCAGTGCAATTATGATGTAGAAATTGATTATTTTGAGACTTGGCCTGCATTCCAATGGGGAAATGTCGCTATATATACATGCAGTGTAGGCGCTGCCGAGTACTATAATGAAGAGGGAGCCCAGGAGACTCCATAATCCTACTCTGGCAGTGTCCTCTCGTGAGCCCCCACTGTCTGAGTGTCACAGCAGCTTTCCATGGCTGCCAGAGGTGTAACATGGAGTTTGTGCCCCATCTTTAGTATACAACCACGGAGGAGCCTGCAGTGTGACACCAGACCTTTCCTACCCAAGAAATGTAAACACACATACAATGCGTGCACCACACACACACTTCATTCACTTTATACACACACACACACACACACACACACACGCACACACTTCATTTACTTTCCACACACATTGCATTCTACTTTCACACACACACACACTGCATCCATTACACACACACACACACTACATCCACTACATAGACCTTGCATCAACTACACTGTAGTACAGTATGTGGTCAGTAGAGATACTTGGAACATAATGGGATATTGCAAACACCATCAGTGCTGTAGCTTATTGTAGTCATTATTTCCAATGGCATTTTCTCTGTAAACTTCACAAACTTAACTCTCAAAGTCTTCACAGTTTTTTGTTGTTGTGATTTTTCTTTTATTTTCCATGTGCTAGACCTGCTTTCCTTCTAGTGTAATCTGGGGAAGCATTTGGGCTCTGCACTTACTGGGATGGCTGAATGGGATGGCAGTGCTTCCTCAAATGATGTCTTGGGAAGGAACTTAATTTAGATAAAGTTGTTTTGGTGCTTAAAGTATCCCTTTAACAAAACTAGTCAAAATGAAACGTGAAATATATTGTGACATATATTGTTTACTGAGAGCCATATTAAAAGAAAAAAGGGAACTCAACACCGTAAAGGAGGAGACTATATTCAAAAGAAGAAAAACTACCACAACAAGAGGACATAGTCTTAAATTAGAGGGGCAAAGGTTTAAAAATAATATCAGGAAGTATTAGGAAGTATGAGAGGGTAGTGGATACATGGAATAGCCTTCCAGCTGAAGTGGTAGAGGTTAACACAGTAAAGGGGTTTAAGCATGCATGGGATAGGCATAAGGCTATCCTAACTATAAGATAAGGCCAGGGACTAATACAAGTACTTAGAAAACTGCGCAGACTAGATGGGCCGAATGGTTCTTATTTGCCGTCACATTCTATGTTCTATGTTTCTATATGCCATTAATAACTTTCTCCATTTTATTTGATGTGTCTTGTGCTGAATATAATAAAAGTATCTCTATATTTTCTCTGTATTCAGTATTCATGAGAGTATGTTTACTATTAGAACATGACTATAATATAAAACTAAAATAGACCATTTAAACAAGTCTGAACACCTTAAGGTAAAATGAGCAACAGTAAAATAGAATCTACACTCTGTTCTCAATATAGAAAAAAAATCTTTCAGAAATGCATACATTGTGTACTGCTTAATATGATTAAACATGAACACTCATTCCAATAACGTAGAGAAAGCTAGAAGTGACTACAGGAAACTTTGAGGGTGTTTGGTCACGTATTTGTGATTTTATTCAATAAAGCTCTATTATTGCTATATACCTTTGTTACAGATTTTATTGTAATCTGGGTACATACAATAAATGCCTTCATGCATTATATCGCTTGGTGTGTAATTTTATAGCAATTTTGTAAGCAATCGCAAGATATGCATTGCAATGCAATGTGATTGGTAATGTCATTCAGAAATAATATAATTACAAAATAGTGCACTTGTGGTACTTTTATCATATATATATATATATATATATATATATACATATATTTTATTGTATTTTTTACTCGTTCCCATGTGTGTGTGTATTTATATATATATATATATATGTTTGTTTTTTGCTTTCTAATCCAAAAATTGTTTTTTTAAATTAATTTATATATTTATTTGTTATCTTCCAGTAACATATATTTATCAATTTCCCAAACTATAGTCTTTAACTTTTCATATTACACATAGTAAATGGTGTGGAATTGCAGCATTGTTGACTTGTCAGTATGTACTAAATTAATGGACAGTGCTCTGTCAAGCAAGTACTTAAAGTTGTATTCTGAACCTTTGAAGTCAAATTAAAGTTCAGAGGTGCAGAAAATGCTGAATTCTTCAAGTTAAAAGTTTTGACAACAGCAGACGTGGGCATAAAAGAACATGAAAAATCTTTTCTGCCGGGGAAAGAAAAAGCTATTATATTATTGTAGCTTTACAGCTTTGAAATATGGGACATTTTTCCCTTGGTCAAAGAGAGGCAGTGTTGACGATAGCTGGGAAATTAACCACCTCTGGCAGAAGAGAGTAAGATTCATCTGAGCTACTAAGCAATTTGAAAACATCTAAAGAACGTTTTAGATTGAAGTAAAAATATCAACAAATGCAGTTACAAGGTTGACAGTGTGAAATTGCAAACAGTAAAAGAACTTTTATCTTCAAAGAACCAAATGGATTCCTGACATACACTAAAGGAATAAGATATATGTACATGTGCGTTTTGCAATGCTGTATGTATGTATAGAATATGTATACATACATATGTGATATACCCTTTGGGCCTTGTATTCAGCTGTTGAGTGAGTGTACTGAATTCTGAATATTGTATCATTTGGTCCCAGAAGCATTTTTATAACATATGCATGGTTAGGTTAGTGTAGCCCTCCTGTATATATATGCACCCAGTCAGACTTTCTCCATTATAGATTAATATTTTGTTCATACAGCGCAGCCCTTGTCCTCACCAAACAGTCATAATTTTCCTCTCTCATTAGTTCATGCTCCCATAATTCCAGGCGTCTCTTTCACACCTTTAACTCTCTGCTTCGCCCTGCTTTGGCCAGCCCTCAAACTAAGCTTACAGCCGATAGCTTTGCATGCTACTTTACCGACAAGATTGAACAGCTAAGGAAAGAATTCTCCCCACCTTGCCATTCTCTTTCTCAACCACACGTAGATCATGCCTTTCCTACCCTTCAGACTTTCTCCCCGACTACTGAACAAGAGGTGGCTGTGCTTCTCCTTTCCTCTTGCCCCACCACTTGCCTGCTCGATACTGTCCCATCTCACCTTATCAGATCTCTCTCCCCTTGTCTTGCGCCTCTCTTAACACACATCTTCAACTGCTCTCTCTCGTCTGGCATTCTCCCTGCTGACCTTAAACATGCCACTTAAACATGCATATCTTGAAAAAAAATCTCTTGACCCGTCCTCCCCCTCTTACTATCGTCCCATATCCCTGCTCCCTTTTTCATCAAAGCTTCTGGAAAGACTTGTCTTTGCCTGTGTGTCTCACTTCCTCAATTCCAACTCTCTCCTTGACCCTCTTTAATCTGGCTTCCGCCCTCTCCACTCTACTGAGACTGCTCTTATCAAAGTGACTAATAACCTAATCACAGCTAAATCTAAAGGCCACTACTCCATACTAATCTTCTTGACATCTCTGCTGCCTTTGACACCGTTGATCATCCTCTCCTTCTTAAAACTCTTCAATCACTCGGTCTCTGTGATTCTGTCCTCTTGTGGTTTTCCTCTTATCTCTCCCAATGCTCATTCAGTGTCTCCATTTCTAATAACACCTCCTCCCCTCGTCCTGTCTTGGTTGGAGTCCCCCAAGGCTCTGTCCTTGGTCCCCTTCTATTTTCTTTTTATACTGCCTCTCTTGTCAAACGTATTACCCCTTTTGGATCCCACTACCACCTATACGCTGATGACACCCAGATATATCTCTCCTCCCCGAACATCTCCCCTGCCGTCCTGCAACGTGTCACTGCTTGCCTATCTTCCATCTCTGACTGGATGTCCTTCTGCTTTCTGAAACTCAATCTCTCTTAAACTGAGCTCCTTGTCTTTCCTCCTCCTAATACTGATCCTCCTCTTTTACTCTCCCTTCAAGTTAGTGGTATCCACATGAGTCCATCCTTGCAAGCGCGCTGTCTTGGCGTCATAGTTGACTCTGGCATCACCTTTGAGCCTCACATCCAGTATGTTGCCAAATCCTGTAGATTCCATCTTAAAAACATAACCCGCATCCGCCCCTATCTTATGCAAAATGCTACCAAGGAGCTTGTTAATGCTCTAGTAATTTCCCGCATGGATTATTATAACCCTCTCCTGATTGTTGTTCCCAAAAGCCGTATTGCCCCTCTACAGTCTGTAATGATTGCTGCCACCAGACTGATTTTGCTCTCTAGTCAGTCCTCTCACGCCTCACACCTCTGTCAGTCCTTACATTTGCTTCCTGTATCCTATAGAAGTCAATTCAAAGTTCTAACCCATACCTATAAAGCACTGAACAATTCTAGCCCTTCTTATATCTCATCACAGATCCGTAGGTATGCCCCTTCTTGGTCTCTGCCCATGACCTTCTCCTGTCCACTGCTCGCACCTGTACGCCCAACTCTCCACCATCAGACTCTCCCCTAGTCTTCAATCGTTTAAGAAGTGCCTTAAAACCCATCTTTTTTAAGAAAGCTTATGGCCTCCCTGACTAACCTCTACCTCACATACCTGTCTATTGCGCTCTCCTAAGGGCGGCACTCTACTTTCTCCTCCAGCTCTGCTTCACTCGCACCTTATTTGATTGCTATTTCCTGTCCTAATGTGTTTTATACCCCACCTCCTATAGACTGTAAGCTCGTTTGAGCAGGGCCCTCTTCAACCTATCGTTCCTGTAATTAAGTGTTCTTGCATAGCAAGACCACTTAATGTTATCTCACATATATATTTAAGTGTTCTTGCATAGCAAGACCACTTAATGTTATCTCACATATATATTATTATTATTATAGCCAAATTTGCCACCCCAACTCCTCCCACAGTTTTTACACTACATAGACAAAAATGTACCAAAACGTGCAGATTGTTCCCGATCGGATTGCTATTACTTTGTGGAACGTTTCGCCGAATGGTTCTCGGAATATCGTCGTTCTTGTGGCGAAATTTGTCCCATAGGAATGAATGGCAAAGCTAGAGTGGGAGCTGTGAAAAGCTGAAAAATCAGGACATGATTTCTAAACTGCCACCACTCCCTCATTTTCAGGCCCACCTACACAAATCTTATATCAAAATGTTCAGCTATCCCTGCTGCCACTAAAAATGTCCACGGCTAAGCCATAGTCCTGATAGTTTTCACAATATGACCATTTGTTTGCAACTCACGCAGTCCATTGACATTCATTGAAACTCCACTCTGCAAAGCTCACATTTGAAGGGCAATTACTAAACTGCGACTGTGCGTTCATTTTTAATACTTCAGAGATATACTATGCATCAAAATGTAGGTCTGGGTCTTGTGATTCTCACAATATAAAGCTCTTCGCTATAGGATGTACAGTTTTTAAAAATACGACAGTTTGAAGATGGCAACCGCCAAAATACTCTGACCTGTGCCAGGCTGGAGCAGCAAGTGATGTCATAGACAGGGCCTTTTGTACACCTGCTAATGTTTTTATAACTGTATGTTTTAATGTAACTGTGAAGCATTTTGGGCAACAATGTTGCAATTAAATGTGCTTCATAAATAAATAATAATAGTTACTCCTCCCAATCCAGTTGTAGACTACTGGTGGAGGCAAGAACACTTCACACAATTTCCCAAGAAACTGTAACTTTTCTAGGTTTTCTTGTAATTGTCCTAAGGTGGAAAGGTGGACAGAAAGTAACCTTTGATCTTGAAAAATTAGTATTTTCAGGACTATAGATTCCCTTCAAATAGGGCCAAGGAATAAGACACAGAAGACGGAGATGGTGCAAAGACCAAGGAGGTTGGTCAGGACTCCCACATATATATTCATATGAAACAGAAGTGCTAATGAACTAAAATTATATACATGGAACTGCAGTATTTACAACTAACGCCTCACGCCGGCCAGCGCTCCTACACATAACTACATTTCCAAAGGAGCCCTGCTGCAAATTATGCCGCTCATGTGATATTACGTTTTTCAACAACACTTTTACATATAACCTTTTGTTTTAAATAAGTAGTTATACCATTAAGTTTACATTTGTTTACTCTATTAAGCCATAAAGTTTTTATTTGTTTTTACATGCTATATTACGATTTTTATTATCTGTTTCCTGATTGGCTGATCCAGTTTTAAATTGGCGCCAATTTTAAATTTACTTATGCTTATTTAAACTCTCTATGCCAGGTAAGATGTCTTATACCATTTTGAAGAAGCCTTGTAAGGTGAAACGCGTTAATGGTTTTTAAATGTGTATTTTAGCAATAAATGTTTTTTGGTTACTTTTTTCCTGTACCAATTCTCTTTTTATTGTATTTTATATGCAATTTTTATTATTACTCTCCCTCGCATTTTTATTTTATCCTGTACTCAAGCAATCCGAGGTGGGGATTATTCCACCAACACTGTGTCAATAGAGCAGTACCTTCTGCTCTATACTTGTAAGTACATTTTATATACCGTATATACTCGAGTATAATATATACATAAATAAATATATACATTTTTTGTGCTGAAAAACCCCAACTCGGCTTATACTCAAGTCAATTGTCTGTATTATGGCAATTTACATTGCCATAATACAGACTGGGGGCTGTGGGGGATGCAGAGCGTTTACTTACCTCTCCTGACTGGACCGGCGCGGAGGAGAAGGGAGCTGACAGGAGCTGCAGGAGAGGTAAGTGCTCCCTGCCAGCCCCCCTCCACTGAACTGCCAATGCCACTGGACCACCAGGGAGTGAGAGCCCCCCTCCCTGCCATGTATCAAGCAGGGAGGGGGGACGAAAAAAAAATAAATAATAATAAAATAAAAAATAATAAATAAAATAAAAAATAATAATAAAAAATAATAATAAAAAAATATTAAAATAATTAAAAAACATATTAATAAAATTGCCCACCCCCCACCAAGGATCTGCAACACACACACACACACACACTGCACTCATACACACACATTGCATTCATACACACACTGTACTCATATACACACACGCACACACACACTGCATTCATATACACACACTGCATTCATTCACACACACACACTGCATTCATTATATACACACACTGTAAATAAATATTCAATTAATATCATTTTTTTAGGATCTAATTTTATTTAGAAATTTACCAGTAGCTGCTGCATTTCCCACCCTAGTCTTATACTCGAGTCAATACGTTTTCCCAGTTTTTGGGGGTAAAATTAGGGGCCTCGGCTTATATTCGGGTCGGCTTATACTCGAGTATATACGGTACATTTTACTACTCATTCTGTATATATTGAGAGCACTATTGCTCTTTTTTCTATATCCTGAAGCACTGAAAAATCAGACCGGGCTGACGGACGCATTTCTCCACTATATCCCTTAGCAGGGATTATACCGCTATACTCCCTTCACCCCGGAGCTGGTTAGAGCTCTCCCAAATGTGAGTTTATTACCTTCATTTTTATCCATTTTACCATTGGATCTTGGCTATATTAAACTTTGTCGTGTTTCCTCCGGAGGATTGCACCCCTACCTTATCCTGATATATTAGTGAAACTTTTATATGACTTTTATTTGAATATTTTATTATCCGGACAGATCAACTCCTGAGGATTATTCCCCCCCCCCCCCCCCCCCCCCTATTTTATTCTGTTGTCTTATTGAGAGTTTTACTCTCTACTATTTTATTATCTGCATGGGCCTACTTGTTGTCGTATCTCCATTTAGGCCATTTGGTCTGGTTCTTATTGTTATAGACTACTGTTACTAGCACTAGGCGCAGCCCTCATCTCCTTCACATTTACAACTAAGCTCTATATTTTTTTTATTTTTTATTTTATTTTCTTACACATTTTTGTATTTAGAATACTATGACATGCTAGGTTAGGTATGCATATAACTTCGAGTAACATGAATAAGTATACTTATGCTTATAATGTGATTTGCAGGTCTTGTGTTACGACTAATAGAAAATAATAACATTGACAAGCTTTTTACACATGTTATGGACTGAGGCTTAAGACACAATAGCAGTGTGATAAAGTGGCATATGGTGACTTGCAAGGTTATACTGATATATTGGGCCACTATGCTTAATGTAGCTTGAGCCCCACAATATGTAGAGAGAACAGTAGGTAAGTCTAAGGCTGAGAAGAAACCAAAAATATTATAAACCAAAAATATTATAAGAGCATAGCTTATGCTGGTCGGTGCTATATTGGGGGGGGATAGCGTTTCGTCAGTGTCCCTTTGTAGCGAGTTCACTGGCCCCCTGTCAGAGTCTCTTTCACCCGATACCTTTCATGTAAAAGTATTGTACGTCCGGCGCTGGGTTTCTGCTTCTTGCCGCTGTGCGGGTGTCTGTGGAGATGTCCCTCCCGCCCCAGGCTGGCTTGGAGGCCTGCACTTTCTTGCCACTAACTCGGTTACCGCTAGGGTCCGGGTTTCCTCCAAGTGCGGGAGTGACGGGGGAGCTGGTCTTTTCCTGTCGCTTGCGTATCTTGTTCCTCCACCAGTGTGGCTGGTGATTTGGGGCTTTCTGCCATTCGGCCTGCAGCCCGGGTGGGCTAGACTGCGTGTGGATAAGTAGTTGAGGCGACATTGTGCCCGAGGGCATGCCCTCCACTCCCCGCCGTCCGCGGGTCTGCTTACCCAGCGTCGGTGGTGCAGGTGTCATGGTTCGGGCTGCTTGTTACCGCTTCATGAGTGTGTCCCATAAGCGGTTCAGTATTGCCTCTAGCTTCTGTAGGGGTGCTTTCCTTGGCATTTGTGCCGAGTGTGTGCTCGCCCTGTGAGTCGCTTCGCCGGCCGCCATTTTAGGTGCACTCTGTAAGGGTCTGCAGCCTTGCAGTTCAGGGTCAGGCTTGTGCTGCTTGCTATTTGAGTTGCGTGTGGACCGGGATGACCTCCACCGGTCCAGAGAGGGGGGGGGAGGAGGCGAGTGTGCATAGGGGGCTGTACTCGGCTTTACCATCCAGGAGATCGGCCGCCTCTCCCTGGCTCGGTCCCATGTAGGCCCCATGTGCTGTTGGTCGGGTTCCCGGGCAGTGTAAATCTCGTTTGCAGGTTCATTCGATGCCCCTTGGGTCCCTTGACTCGTTGTGTGCCCTCCGGCTCAGAATCGTGTCTGTTTTCGGGGTATTTATCCCCAGGCACAATGGCCATACGTGAACATCAGCATGAAGTATGTCAGTATTTGCTTCCTATCCTTTGTTGCAACAGCTGTCGTTAATGGCACAGGCGATCTTATAGATGCAATACTCTGTTGACCCAGTGGTCACTTGCTGTTTAGAGAGAAGAATTGGAAAGTATTCTCTGATGGGCTGCTTAGCTCGTTAATATAGCTGGTGCTTTGTCTGCAATTTCGATGATGCTGTCTCCATTTGGGAAGTGATATTCATGGTGTTGAAGGAACAGATGGCTAGCACTTGACCTTCTGATACTTCACTAAAATGATAAATACGGATTCCCCCCCTTATTAATGCCCCTTAAAAGATCATGTCTAGCTAGAGGTCTAAGCGAATTAGGAATAATAAAAAAAACACAAAATGCTCTTACTTTAGATTCTACAAAGGACCTAAACAGACATATCTCCTGTACAGCTGTTTTTGTAGCTTAGATAATTCCCAAAGTTCTTACACTTAAGAATGCTGACATACAATATATACTGTAATTTATCTTTTATTACAAACCTCCCCTGCTTGCTGGTTTGTTGCAAATCTTATATAGTTTCCTCTCCCCTCCCACCCCCCCCCCCCCCCCATACCCCCACATTCTAAAAGTAGACATGATTTGCTTATTTGTCAATGTAGGTGCCAAAAATTAATTTCGGTTCTTCATGTAACCTTGAAACCTGTTGCTATAATACCACAGGGAATGGGTCATATTGACAGTGTTAATCCTGCCACTCACTGAATTTCTCAAAAGCATGCTAGTCATTCAGCTTGTCACGGCTTTCAGCTTGAGGCAGTGACTATAGGTTTCTGAATGACTTGAAAAGTTTATAAAATTCTTTAAAAATAACTGTCGAAGCAGGAACACATTAGGATATTACGATTTTATTTTTTAAACTCGTCAATGCCAGTAAAAATCATAAAATTTAAATGTCAAGTCATTTAGAATGACTGATGAAATACACCAGGAAATGTGCTTTAAATCAATGTTTACAGAAAATGTGTAGAGTCCATTTTAAGAAAGTATTCAGTCACATTTCCACCAAGTAGAAAGACATGTTTCTTTAGAAACCTTTGCTAAATAATTGGGAAAGAAACAAAACCCATGGAAATCATTAAAAGAAAACATTGCAATAAAATAGTATCTAGCCCCCCCCTCCTCCCCTTTTTATCCTCCAATTTTGCTATGAACCATATACATCTCATTCTGCACCATTAATACATAGGAACTGGTATAGTGTTTACATTTTAAATGATTTGCCCGTTTCCCACTGATAATTTTTGCAATAGACCCTTTTCAAAGAAAAGGATTCTTGTAATTTGAAAGCTCTGTGTTGAGTTTATACTGAGCAAGGACAGTATTAATGAAACAGGTGTTTTTTCTTGATAGATACTCGGGTGAAGAGTATAATTAACTATAATTTCCCAGACTGTATTTAAGTGATTTTGATATAATTAAACTTTTCAGTATATTTAATTCAGGAAACCTTTCTTCCTTAGAGGTGCTCAAGCTAACCTCTGCTTAAGAGTTTCATACCTGTGCTAACATTAAAAAAAAGGAAAAAATATATTTTTCAATGTGCAACAGTAATGTCACACCAACACACAGGAAAATAAAAATTAAAGCGGCCCTGTCATGCCAAACTTAACTTTCTTTAATCGATTCCTCTTCTCTCCCTCTGTCAGGATCTGTTCTTCATTTCTTCCTGTCTCCTCTAGTTTTCTTTAATAAAACATAAGACAAAGTAGGGACTACTTGTCTTATGGAGGTTTCCTACGCCTGACCAGCTATGACCAGCAGAGGAGCAATGTGTGCTTCATTTCCGGTGGTCACAGCAATTTCCCCACGAAGCCTCCTTTCACTTTTCCCAAACGTCCTGTCATTTAGACAGAACGCCGGCGAAACTGATTAGTTGCGTCCTAACAGAATGAGAACAGTTTCTCCATTCGTGTTAGGACACAATTCGGAAACTCCGATCCTATTCGTGCCATGGCTGCATCTTGCAGCCGCTTAGTCGATAACTCCTTAATTCCCACGGATTAGGGAGCTATCTACCAAAAGGCTGAAAGACCTAACAAAAGGCTGAAAGACCTAACCCACCCTTGAGCAGTTGGTGGGGGCCCTAAATAACAATGGGCGTCCTACTGTCCTCGCCTCCCCCCCCCCCCCCGACCTCCACACTTGAGCGGCGGGTGGGGGCCCTAAAAGAGAATGTGGGGGGACCTGTTGTCCTCCCCCCTTAGCCCCCACCCCTGAGTGGCGGGTGAGGTCCCTAAATGAGAGTGTGCAGGGGACCTATTATCCTTCCCCCGGCCCCCACCCCTGAGCGGCGGTTGGGGGCCCTATTGTCCTCACCCCTGAGTGGCGGGTGGGGGCCCTAAATGAAAATGTTACCCCCCCAGGTTAATAAACCCCTACCTACTCCCCTCACCCTAAAAATAGTGAGGGGGGAACAAAATAACTAAGTACCTGTAAAAAAAAAAAAAAAAAAAGTACCATTTGATGTCTTCTTTTTTCTAAAATCTTCTTTTTTCAGCCCCAAAAAAGGGCAAATAAAAATCCATAATACCCGTCGAACAAGCGCCCCAAAAAATCAGATGGGTATTATGGATTTTTATTTGGCCTTTTTTGGTGCTGAAAAAAAGAAGACATCAAATGGTAAGTTATTTTTTATTTTACAGGTACTTAGTTATTTTGTTCCCCCTCACTATTTTTAGGGTGAGGGAGGGTAGGTAGAGGTTGGGGGGGTAACATTTTCATTTAGGGCCCCCACCCACTGCTCAGGAGTGGGGGACAAGGGGAGGACAATAGGTCCCCCCCCCCCTCATTGTTGTATAGGGTCCCCCGCCGCTCAGGGGTGGGGGCCGGGGGGAGGACAATGGGCTCGGGAGGGGGGATACTAGGGTTTTCTTTTTTTTTCTTTTTTACAGTGGCTGCTCACTGTTTAGTAGAGATGCCCCTACTTGCAGCATAGCGAGTGGGGGCAGAATTTACTAAAACTAAGTAATCTTTACTTAGTATTCGTAAATTTGACTGAAAGACCAAGTTAGGTCTTTCAGCCTTTTGGTAGATAGCTTCCTAATCCTACGGCATGAATAGGATCGGAGTTTAATTAATTCGAATGAAAATCCAATCCGAACACTATGAACAAAGTCCCGAATTACGTCCTAACACGAATGGATAATCTGTTCCCATTCTGTTAAGACGCAATTCGTTAGTTTCGGCGGCATTCTGTCTAAATGACAGGACATTTGGGAAAAGTGAAAGGAGGCTTCGCAGGAACATGGAACAAAGATGAGAATTGGGGGAAATTGCTCTGACCACCGGAAAAGATGCACACTTTATTCCTCCGCTGGTCAGGCGTAGGAAACCTCCATAAGACAAAGTAATCCCTACTTTGTCTTATGTTTTAAAGAAAACTAGAGCAGACGAGAAGAAATGAAGAACAGATCCTGAGAGAGGGAGAGAAGAGGAATCGATTAAAGGAAGGTAAGTTCGGCATGACAGTGCCGCTTTAATTACCTTGAGCTTTCACTTCATAACATAATGACCATGTCATCTTGTGGCCTCACACTCTGGCTGGACTTGCCTGTTGATATAGTTCATTCAGCTATAGGTCTCCTAGGGCACCTGTCATAGCATTTTTTTTTATGTATATATGTATTTGCTATTTCTTTGGATGGAGATAACATTGTGGATAAACCCCAGCTCACATTGTAACATTCAATGTTCTCACTTTGAACACTCCAGACACAGCTATCAGTCATATTCCTCATTCCTATTTAGAGCATGATTGGGAAAAAGTAACTATAGGTTTACATATGTCTGCCGTGTGCACTTGATATATGTTTGAACAAATGTTTTTTTTTTTTTTGTTTGTTTTTTAATACATTGGATATGTGCACAAGCAGGATTATTCACTAAAGTGTAAACTGTTGCTACATGAATTTAAAGTTGTAGGCCACAAAAGCCAAATAAGAAAAATATGCCAAGTCCATGTTTGGCTATTTTGGTTTACACTTTTTAATTCTCTTTGAATGCCTGATTATTTACACTGTAGTAAATAGACTTAATGATTTGATTTCAGACCAATTGAAATATGTCTGAGTTTAGGTGGTCAGCTGTTTGCCAAAATTCCATATTTCCAAATTGTCATAACGAAAAACGACTAGTGCGTGTTTGATGAGCATGGTGATTTTCATCAGGATACAGAGTTCTGCCTGTGGCACCAAAAAAAAAAAAAAAGATGAGAGATGGAAAAAACATTTGTTTGGCTTGGGACATCCACTAAATTTTAATTGTAGTTTCAGATCAAGTGAGAAGTGACCAATAGAGGAAAAAAAAGAGGAACAGAGAAGAAAAATCTCTATATATTTAATAGTTATGTATCATATATAAATATAGTTTCTATGTTACTTTTTCTCACTTGATCTATCAGTCTACTGCAAAATATGTGCATAATATTTGTATTATAGTACCTCCCAACCAGACCAAATTTGACAGGACAATGTGGATTTTGTGGCCCTGTCCTGCCCTAACTCCCGTTTAGGGAAAACAATGGAACTGTCCTCAACATTCATAGCACAAGCACAATAGACACACTTGCACTATGTGTAGACCACTAGGACCCTGCAGGGAGCACTGGAACTTTGCTTCCTGCAGGGTCTGCCCTCAGTGGGTGGGCATGCCCCACCTCCTTTACCTCTCGTCCACCAGTGTCCTGATTCACAGGATGCCAGAATTTGGAGGTATGTATATATTTTCAGTGCAATCATTGTACCTAATTGTTTTCCCTGAATATTTTTCATGGAAGATAATCAGAAGAGCTGAACTGCCAAATGGATGTCGGAGGTGCCAAACTATTTTTTTTTTTTTTTTTATGGTTCGGCCAAACCATATTTTTCCACTGTGCAAGTCTAGTAGTAGATGACAATAAAGGAGATGGTATACATGTAGTGGCCAGATTTCTTCTAGTATGAAGAAAACATTTTGAGATATATATATATATAGAGAGAGAGAGAGAGAGAAAACAAAACAATTTCTGGCACTCTTCCCAAACAAAAATAATTTGAATAGCAACTACCAGGTTCTTATCTGTGCAATAATATAAACAGAACAAATTGAAAGCACTCAATGGATTTAGTAAATCAAAAAAGATGTATATTAAATAACACGCATATAAATCAACGTTTCGACCGTCTAGCGGTCTTTATTGATAAAGAAACGTTGATTTATATGCGTGTTATTTAATATACATCTTTTTTGATTTACTAAATCCATTGAGTATGTATTTATTTTTTTTGCATGGTAGGTTTAGGAATTGAAAAAGAAGATACATTATGTACCAAAAGGCACCAGAAATGTAAATCCAGCAGCCTTGGTCACAGTGTGAAGTATAAGGTTTAAAAACATGATCTGCATATTGAAACATAAAGGAGACGAGCAATCTGTATTATCTTTCTGCTGATGACACCACAGGACTTGAATAAAATAATGAATTCCTTTGGTTTGATATTGTCTTACTGAGACTTGAAAATCACACTATATGCAACATTTTCTCTTAAATATATCACAATTGAAATTGTATATATGCATACAATATGCAAAATTCCTTCTATCTCCCCCCAAAAAAACTAAAAACGTTTTTTAAATCAAATTAATAATTGTATATAGTCTTCTAGGGAGCAATTTGTTTGTTCTTCCATCTTTCTAGTTGCAAAAATAATTTGTTGTTCAGTGAATGCATATCTCTGCATTCATACATATTTTCCGAATCATTGCTTAAAGAAACACTATAATGTTAGAAATACAAACGTATTCCTAACGCTATAGTGTCCTAGCTGCAGATTATTTTAAGTGTCCAATACAATGTTATTATTTTATTAAATGGTAAGCTGCAATCCTATATATTACTTTTTTTTCCAATGCAACAATACATATGGAGATTAAAGAATTATTCTGTGTGGGCACTAGATGACTATCATTGAGTATGCATGAGTTGCAGCTTATATATCATATTTAATGCTTCTTTTGTCAACCATCTGTACTAGCCATTATCAGCTGCTATTTACTTAAATTTCCCATAATAGAACAATATTTCTCTTCTTGTAATTGTGGTGTAAGTTGTTTGAATTGTTGCTGTAGTATTTGTAGTATCTATATAGTTTAGTTTCTCATATTATTAATGTATTCTCTATCATGCACAAGGATCGCTTTTGATCGTATGTCAAATCTCGAAAAAGTTACCAATAACATTATAAAAGAGTACTGTACAAATGTGTATTTCGAAAGCTTTATTTGCTAAACTTTTCTCACCAAATTCATATTAGCAACTGAGCTTTTTGCCTTCTGTAAAGTGACATGGGAAGGCCAGTATAACCCAAAAAATATAAAGAAATGGGACTGGGTTGATGGAAAAATTGAATTATTCCCATACCCTCCAAAGTAGATTTTTCACTCATGGACAGAGACATTGCCTTATTTATGGTGCAAAAATAAACAGTTTCTCACAAAAGTGGGTAAACCACTCACATTTTTGTAAATATTTTATATCTTTTCATGTGACAACACTGAAGAAATTACACTCTGCTACAATGTAAAGTAGTATGTGTACAGTCTGTTTATCAGTGTAAATTTGCTGTCCCCTCAAAATAACTCAACACACAGCTATTAATGTCTAAACCGTTGGCAGCAAAAGTGAGTACACCCCTAAGTGGAAATGTCCAAATTGAGCCCAATTAGCCATTTTCCCTCCCTGGTGTCATGTGACTTGTTTGTGTTACAAGTTCTCAGGTGTGAATGGGGAGCAGGTGTGCTAAATTTGGTGTTATCACTCTCACACTCTCATAATGGTCACTAAAGGTTCGACATGGCACCTCATGGCAAAGAGCTCTCTGAGGATCTGAAAACAAAATAAATTGTTGCTCGACATAAGGATGGCCTAGGCTATAAGAAGATTGCCAAGACCCTAAAACTGAGCTGCAGCACGGTGGGCAAGACCATACAGTGGTTTCACAGGACAGGTTCCACTCAGAACAGGCCTCGCCGTGGTCGACCAAAGAAGTTGAGTGCACGTGCTCTGCTTCATACGCAAAGGTCGTCTTTGTGAAATAGACATATGAGTGCTGCCAGCATTGCTACAGAGGTTGAAGGGGTGGGGGATCAGCCTGTCAGTGCTCAGCCCATACGCCGCATACTGCATCAAATTGGTTTGCATGGCTGTCGTCCCAGAAGGAAACTTCTTCTAAAGATGATGCAAAAGAAAGCTTGCAAACAGTCTGCTGAAGACAAGCAGACTAAGGACATGGATTACTGGAACCATTTCATGTGGTCGGATGAGACCAAGATAAACGTATTTCGTTCAGATGGTGTCAAGCATGTGTGGCGGCAACCTGGTGAGGAGTACAAAAACAAGTGTGTATTGCCTATAGTCAAGCATGGTGGTGGGAGTGTCATGGTCTAGGGCTGCATGAGTGCTGCCGGCACTGGGGAGCTACAGTTCATTGAGAGAACCATGAATGCTAACATGTACTGTGACATACTGAAGCAGAGCATGACCCCCTGCCTTCGGAGACTGGGCCACAGGGCAGTTTTCCAACATAACGACCAGTGCCTTGCTAAAGAAGCTGAAGGTAAAGGTGATGGACTGGTCAAGCAAGTCTCCAGACCTAAACCCTATTGAGCATCTGTGGGGCATCCTCAAACGAATGTTTCTAACATTCACCAGCTCTGTAATGTTGTCGTGGAGGAGTGGATGTGGACTCCAGTGGAAACCTGTGAAGCTCTGGTGAACTCCATGCCCATGAGGTTTAAGGCAATGCTGGAAAATTATGGTGGCCACACAAACTATTGACACTTTTGGCCGAATTTGGACATTTCTACTTAGGGGTATACTCACTTTTGTTGCGAATCGTTTAGATATTAATGGTTGTGTGAGGGGTGTACTCTCTTTGGTGAGATACTGTAACTTTTTGGGAATATGAAAACTATTTCTCATTGAATAATTATTAGCAGGAAATAATTGGTCACACATATTTAAAATGTTTCTATCTTTTTATTAGAATTATGTTTTGGTCTTCTTCGTCATTATATGACTTCGATTACCATTATATGTTTATATGCACAAGAGTCCAAAAACAGGGGTCAATGGAAGACTGGCTTCTCTGGATATCTGCTTGTGTATAAACAGATTGTTCACACATTTAACTATTACACACTGTGCAATATAATGCCTTTGTGAAAAGTAAAGGAAAAAAGTCAGTTGGGAATATTTTAATAATCTGGTTTTATTTTTTGTAAAACATATTTGACTTAATTTGCTATTCCATTTAAATTACCGCTCAACATATATGTAGTTTGCCATAAGAATTATATTTTTATGAAAAATTCAAACATGACAGATGCGCTTTAAGAGGCAGACAAATTATTTTTGCACCCAATCAGCAGTTTTTTGAGAGTGGGATGCTGATGTACGTTTTGTCCTTGATGTTTTCCCATGTTGATATTAATAGATGGAATAACTTGTTTAATGATGATAACTGTGTTGCTATTAAAGTGGATTAGTCTTCAAGTATAGCTCTAAAATATGTATGTGTTAACTTTTTCTTGTTATGTTGTTATAATTTGTAATCCAGTTTATATATTTTAACATGTGCAAATTGTGCTTTGTAGCTGTATAGCAGATAAATAATGTATCGTTGGCACATAAGGCTTTAAATATATTTATAGGTTCAATTACATTTTTATTATACATAAGGAAGCAATATTTGTATAGCCATGTTACGAACATAGGACAGCAATCATTCTACACTAATATTGTTCATTGATGAGATTATAAAAATAGGTTTTGTGACCCCGTTTGCCATATCATTTTTTATGAAGAGAGTCGGCTACAGCACTTTTCTTCTGTATAAATTATTTAACGGAAAGTGCTGCATGAAATATTGATCGACGGCAAAACATTCATTTTAAAATGTAAGCAAAGAAAGACATTGAACGTTTATTAACTGATCTTTCAGCTATTAAACCAATGTCAACCCTTTAAATAGTCTGAAAGTTAAGGAACTCGTTCGGACAGGCTGATGTTTCTACAGCCTTTATTGATGTATTTATTTTAAACAATAAAGATAATTTCCTGCAAATTGAAATTAATGTTGAATCAGATGAATACTATTGGTAGATACATGTTTTATGTAAGCTTCTGGTTTTTCACGTGGTTAGATTGATTTTACTCTAATATTATAGACTTTGTTTCTGTGCCGTAGCCATTCTCTTGCAGTCATTTTGAAAAACAAAATTAATTAGGTTAGCCGATTGTGCTGTCTGCAAAATTATGGATTGTATCTTTGAGACTGTCCCATTGTTGTTGATGATCCTATACAGGGTCCTCTTAGTTTAGTTTGAAAATCATGAATGTCTAGAAAACATCTTTTACATAAAAATATCAAAATCACACCGCAAACCCTTGGAATATTTGTTTATTGTCTTTTTCCAATTTTAACGTATTTACTTATCTGAGCAAAAACAAAACAAAAGCCTTCACTAAAGGAAACACCTGCAGATATCTAATCTTTTTTCATAGGTGTTCTCCTATTTTGAAGTTGTTATAGGAAGGTTGCCTGGATTTCAGACTTTACACATAAGATAGTAATTCATGACTTGTGTAATATAAGCAGCATTAGAACACATGGTTTGCATGTGACAAACAGTCCTCTCACACCTCGTTACATTAAGAAGAAAGATATTCTAGCTTCCTGAGCATGGTAAAGTAATTGAAATTCTTCAGTCTTCTTGGCTGAAACTAGTCAGAATTTTTGGTGTTTATGGCAAATACAGAAAGTAGCACATATCTGAAATGAAAAGTAAAGGATATCCATGTGATCCATTTATGATATTTTAAAAGGTTCATTCTTTTTAAATGATCACGAATACCAACAGGAAAACTGTCAAATATAGTATAGTCAAGTATATTATAGTCAAGTATAGTAACTCACTAATTTTCAAGCTAGATGATTGTCCTCTGGTGTCATTTGACAATGCCGTATACTGAGCAAGTAAGTAACTATGGTAAAATCTTTAATTCTTATTTGATGCTGGCTGCAATTTTAAGCATTCTGTTCTCTACTCGAATTTGTCTAATTTTCAAGTTTCTTTATTACAGTTTTTGCAGTACACATCTAAAAGAATGCTAGGGTTGATGTTAAATAACTGTTAAAATCTCCTTGCTTTTAAACTACAGTCTTCTCATAACTAACATTGTTTAGCTTAGCCATTAACAAACATCTCCTCAAAGTACTCGAACGCATGTAGTAAATTTGTTACATTTCCCCATCATAAAACCAGATCAACCTAATTATGTATTGCATAACTGAACCAGGTGGTTAAACACCAAAGCACGTCCTTACCTAATGCCACATTGCTGATGGAGGCCATGTGGCTGGTACCTGGTATGCTTGTACAGGGCCCGGCTCTATGTTTGTGCCGTGGCTGCCCCTCCATCACATTAGATTATGTTGAGTATGCCATTTTACCAGGCGCTCGGAAGCACTTACATTGTTGCTAACTAGCGCCCGGTAGAACTAGGTCCGGCAGCATCCACCACAGCTCGCTCAGCCAGGCCGTCCCAGTCCCAGACATGCATTGCAGCAGCAGCGTGCGGGAACTTCAATTCCTCGCTCCCGTCCCTTCTCTTGTACGTGGGGAGAAGTGGGCGGGAGCACAACAGGCAGAGAAAGGACATGATGGGCAGCCAGGCACAGGCAATGAACAGCAATGAAGGTAAGGTATGTCGGAGAATGTGTGTTAGTCTGCCTCAGTCAGTATGTTTATGTATGTCAGTCTGTATGGGTCAGTGTGTCTGTAACGGTCATTAAGTGTGCCTGTATGGGTCATTGTATGTGCCTGTATGGGTCATTGTATGTGTCTGTATGGGTCATTGTATGTGTCTGTATGGGTCAGTGTCTGTGTCTGTATGGGTCAGTGTCTGTGTCTGTATGGGTCAGTGTCTGTGTCTGTATGGGTCAGTGTCTGTGTCTGCATGGGTCAGTGTCTGTGTCTGCATGGGTCAGTGTCTGTGTCTGCATGGGTCAGTGTCTGTGTCTGCATGGGTCAGTGTCTGTGTCTGCATGGGTCAGTGTCTGTGTCTGCATGGGTCAATGTGTGTTCCTGCATGGGTCAATGTGTGCTCCTGCATGGGCCAGTCTGTCTATATGTGTGTGTCTGTATGTGTGTGTGTGTCTGTCTGTATGTGTGTGTGTCTGCATGGGTCAGTGTGTCTGTCTGTATGTGTGTGTGTCTGCATGGGTCAGTGTGTGTATATCAGTCTGTGTGCGTCAGTCTACATGGGCTATTGCGTGTGTGTTAGTCTGCATGATTGGATGAAGCAAATGGGGCGGCGAATTTGTTTCCGCCTAGAGCGCCAAACATTTTTGCACCAGCCATGTGCTTGTAAGCATAAAGCTCGCAGTTACATTTTATTGGAAGCAGCATTCAACATGTCTGACTGCTGGAAAGATTAGATGCAATTTTAAGAATGAAAAGACAACCCTTAAAAAAAAATAAAAAAATAAAAAAATGCTCTAGCTCTGATTAGGATTGTCTGATGCTTGGGTTATGTAATCTATATTTCTATAGTAATATATTGAATTGTGGATTATGGTATAATGGCCTACTTGTTTTACAGTAAAAATTGTAACTTTAAACAAGCAACTTTATTTGTTACTTATTAGTTCACACTTATCGCTTATATTGCGTAGGCAGTTCAACATGACAGGAAATCACGTGTCCAGGTGTGTTACAGCTTAGTTAATTATTATTATTATTATGTTATTATTTATATAGCGCCAACAAATTCCACAGCGCTTTACAGTGGGTGGATGAACAAACATGTAGTTGTAACCAGACAAGTTGGACACACAGGAACAGAGGGGTTAAGGGCCCTGCTCAATGAGCTTACATGCTAGAGGTAGTGGGGTAAAGTGACACAAAAGGTAAGGATAGTATTAGGCTAATGACAGTTGTAAGAGAGGAATCAGTCGGGAGCTATTAACAGTTTAATTGATGAAGAAGTGGCTTTTCAATGATTTTTTTAAGGAGTGGAGACTGTGTGAGCATCTAACGAATGAGGGAAGTGAGTTCAACAGGAACGGTGCAGCCCTCGAGAAGTCTTGAAGGAGAGCATCAGACGTGGGAGTACGGACCGAAGATAGACTTAAGTCTTCATCAGAGTGTAAGGGCCTAGACAGGACATACTTGTGTATTAGGGAGGATAGATAGTTGGGGCAGCATTAGGTAGAGATTTGAAAGCAAGAACCAGAATTTTAAATTGATCCCTACATCTTAAAGGAAGCCAATGTAGGGACTGACAGAAGGGTGGGGCGTGGGAGGTGCGGGCGGACAAGAAGATGAGCCTCACTGCCGCATTCATTATGGACTGTAACGGTGCAAGTTGGGAGCACGTAAGACCACTGAGAAGCAGAAAGGACAGTGGAATGGACCAGCACCTTAGTTGCATCTTGCATTAAGTAGAGTCGGATGTGCGCAATGTTTTTGAGATGGAAGTGGCAGGATTTGTCGATAGACTGAACATGAGGCGTGAAGGAGAGGTCGGAGTCAAAGAGAACACCTAGGCAGTGAGCCTGCGTGGTGGAGTTGATGGTAGCACCGTTGACTTGGAGGGAGACAGACACAGGAGTAGCAACACTTGAGGGAGGAAAGACTAGAATTTCAGTTTTGGTCAAGTTGAGTTTAAGGAAGTGGGCAGCCCATCCAGTTAGAAATATCAGAGAGGCAGTCAGAGACACTATTTAAGAGGGATGGGGAGAGATCAGGAGAGGACAGATAGATTTGCTTGTCATCCGCATAGAAATGATATTGGAAGCCAAAGGAGCTAATGAGTTTACCAAGGGAGGCAGTATAGATAGAGAACAGTAGGGGACCAAGGACTGAACCTTGGGGGACACCAACAGAGAGGAGTTGGGGAGAAGAAGCTGAGCCAGAGAAAGAAACACTGAAATGGTGCTGGGAGAGGTAGGAGGAGCACCAGGAGAGAGCAATACCTTGTAGACCGATATTGCGGAGGATGAGAAGAAGCTGTTAACGATCAACAGTGTCAAAAGCTGCAGAAAGGTCAAGGAGAATTAGAATAGACCAGTGACCACGAGATTTTGCATGAGTAGATCATTGGATACTTTGGTCAGTGCTGTTTCCACAGAGTGCTTAGCGCGGAATCCAGACTGAAGTGGGTCTTGCAGAGAGTTGGACTCTAGGAAGTCTGTTAAATTTGCATACACAACTCTTTCAAGGATCTTGGGCGCAAAAGACAGTAGCGAGGACGGTAGTCCGGAGTTTGGGTCAAGCTTGGGCTTCTTTAGAATTGGGGTTACAGTTGCATGTTTGAAGGACTATGGAAATATGCCAGAGGAGAGAGAGAGATTGAGAATTTTAGTGAGAGGTAGAGAAAGAGCAGAAGACAGAGTACAGATGAGATACGAGGGAATTGGATCGAGGGAGCAGGTGGTGGGGCGGGAGGACTGTAGCAGAGCAAAAACCTCTTCTGCTGTAGCTAGTGCGAATGCACATAGAACAGCAGAGGAAGTGAGGTTAGGTGAAGTATTGTAAGGGGAAGAAGAAGAGTGAGAGATCTCTTCCCTGATTGTAGAGATCTTGTCAGTGAAGTGAGTTGTAAAGTCGGAGGCGGTCAAGTTAGTAGGTGGAGGGGGAACACTAGCGCGAAGAAGAGATTTAAATGTTTGAAATAGTCGTTTGGATTCGCGGGAGAGGGTGGCTTTGAGGGTATTGAAGTAATTTACTTTTGCAGAGGAAAGAGCCAAGCTGTATGAGCACAGCATAAATTTATAGTGGAGAAAGTCAGACGCACAGTGAGATTTTCTCCAACAGCGTTTTGCAGTTCTGGAGCATTTTTGGAGGTATCGAGTCAGCTTGGTGTGCCAAGGTTGTTGTTGGGTGCGCTTGCTGCGTTTAAATGTAGGAGTTGCCATGATGTCTAGTTGAGAGGAGAGGGTGGAATTGTAGAAGGAGGTTTTCAGAGCTAAGACAGTTGAGGTTCAGACGGTAGTGTCAATTGGGTCTTGGGTATGCCGATGTCAATAGTCAGCAGATAGTGGTCAGAGGAAAAGGAATATTGGAGAGATTAGAGGCAGTACTTGGTGAAGGCGAGATCGAGTGTTTCCCGCTGTATGGGTTGCTAAATTGGAACATTGCGTGTGGCCAAGTGAGGAGGTTACAGAGAGCAGATGAGAGGCATCAGTGCAGTTGGGGTTGTTGATTGGGATATTGAAATCCCCAAGTATAAGGGAAGGAGTGCTAGATGACAGGAAGTGGGAAGCCAGGAAAAAAGTGTTCAATGAATAGCCGAGGATGACCGGGGGAGGAGAAAAGGATAGGGCAGGGGGAGTTATGATTGGTTGAAAGGTACATTGAGGGGAGAGAAGGATGCCTACACCACCTCCTTTACAGTTGATTCTGGGAGTGTGAGAGAATTGTAGCCCACCAAAACATAAAGAGGCAGGAGTAGTGCTATCAAAGGGGGAAAGCCAGGTCTCTGTAAGTGCAAGTAGTGTGAGTGAGTTTGAGATGAAAAAGTTGTGTATGGCAATTACTGCAGACGTAGCGGGCATTCCAGAGTGCACACTGAATGTTGGTAAGGGAGGGTAAAGTGTAGGGTATTGTGATGAGATTTCAGGGGTTTCTGGTTTTCTTACTGTGTGTAGAGAAGGTGAAGGGCCCTGGATTGGGAGAGACATCACCAGACTTCAATTAAGTGATTTTCTATTGTTTAAAGCAGATCGATGTTTGTCCATTTGTTTTTCAGAAATTGCATGAATGTGAAAAAAAAAATCAGGATTAAAATTAATATTTAAGTGCAAGTACTGGCATAACAAAACTGGGGAATTATTGTCAGATAACTTAATAATGATGCTTTTGGCAGTTTGATAAGGTCATCAGAACCATGCACTTATCAATTTTTGTTCCTGTGTTTATAAACTTATAAACTTTTGTGGCCTGCGCCTAGTATGTTTAGTTGCATAATGCAATGGAATACATTTGTGCTTTTCAAGTAAAAATGTAGGGAGAGCAAAAGATCTCCTTGAGCAGCCCCACACTCCCTTAATTCAGAGAGGGAGGGAGTGAGTGATCTGCAACATGGGTGGGAACAGATCTTTCACACTCTCTCACTGTCCTGAAAGAACCTGTCTTAAAGGGATATATTAAACACCAAACCGCAAATAAAATATTCCTGAGAAATGGCAATGCTTGCATTACAATGTTAGTTCCTCTTAAGACAGCTCCCTGCCTCCTCTACAGCTTCCTCTCTAGCTGGAAGCTCTCTGTCTGAGTTGGATACGACTTAGCTCATCAGCTGAGCTTGATCAACAGATGATCTCAGACAATGAGCTAGTGCTTAGCTCAGGAGAGCTATCCTAAGCAGGAGTTAAAGCTTTCCTAAAGGTTGCAGGGAGTGAGTCTAGTTACATAGTTACATAGCTGAAAAGAGACTTGCGTCCAAGTTCAGCCTTCCTCACATTTGTTTTTTCCTGTTGATCCAAAAGAAGGCAAAAAAAACAAAAAACGTTTGAAGCACTTCCAATTTTGCAAAAAGCTAGGAAAATTCATTCTTGACCCTAGAATGGCAGTCAGATTTATCCCTGGATCAAGCAGTTATTACCCTACATTGAAAGATTATATCCTTGAATATTTTGTTTTTGTAAGTATGCATCCAGTAGCTGTTTGAAAATCTGTATGGACTCTGATAAAACCACTTCTTCAGGCAGAGAATTCCACATCCTTATTGATCTTACAGTAAAAGAATAAAATTTCCTTTGCCTTAGAGGAAATCTTAATTCTTCCAGTCTAAATGCATGACCTTGTGTCCTATGCAAAGTCCGGTTTGTGAATAGATTTCCACACAATGGTTTGTATTGGCCCTGAATATATTTGTATAATGTTATCATATCCCCTCTCAGGTGACATTTTTCTAAACTAAATAGGTTTACATTTGTTAACCTTTCTTCATAGCTGATATGTTTCATTCCTTTTATTAATTTTGTAGCCCGCCTCTGCTCTTTTTCTAGTGCCATAATGTCATTCTTTAGAACAGACGGCCAAAATTGCACTGCATATTCAATATGTGGTCTTACCAGTGATTTATAAAGAGGCAAAATGATATTCTCATCTTGAGAATGAATGCCCTTTTTCATGCATGACTATACCTTACTGGCCTTAGCCACTGCTGATTGACATTGCACATTGTTGCATAGTTTGTTATTCTATAACAATTCCCAAGTCCTTTTCGTGTGTTGTTATCCCTACTTCGCTTCCATTAAGGGTATACGTTGCTTGTGCATTCTTTATGCTGAAGTACATAACTTTGCATTTTTCAACATTACATTTTCATCTGCCATTTGAGTGCCTAGTCCACCAGTCTATCAAAATCCCTCTACAGCAAAGTAATATCTTGCTCACATCACAGGTGTATCACATGTAACAACTCAATTGATTAGAAATATATATTTTTTCCTTTTTTTAACATACCGATAATACCATTGTTTACACTGGGAAATTAATCAGCTCTTAGTATACCATAAATTCTACTGATTGACACAAGTGTACTTAATGTATTCACGTTATCATTGCCGCAAGTTGTTCAGGAATGTCTATTTTCTAATTATTTTCCTTTTACAGTTTTTTTCTCTTTTCAGTGCTAACAGATGTTTCCTTTATAATGATGATTCCTATTTCTGTTTCTAGTGTATAAATAATTAAAATAACAGTTAATTAGAGCATTATGTTAAATTCTCTATTTGCTAAACAAGTTTCATCAGCCTTGCAGAAAGTTGCTAGTTGTAGAACACCACTTCTGATATTCCTTTCTTAAATTTTGGCTCCAGTATAACATCACTTTACATTGTTCATGGTTTCCAATAATACTTTAAAAAATGTTACTCTTATACGAAAACTTATTTTTTTTGGTAAAGAATAAAATGACCCATTCAGCCCATTCTTTTTCACGCTGAATAATTTTGACAATGTGTATTTTCCTTTCACTTTATTTATTTTATAAATAACACCTCTACAATCACTTGTTTTCCCTCCTCCTTGCTTCCCACGTGTAATGTGATACATTACACATTACTTAGTTTTTTTTTTTTTTTAAATAAATTATGGGTGCATTACCTAGCCCCTGTGTCAAATCCTGGACCCAAATAAATGAACATTGGCTCGCAGCTCTAAATGTACAAAATTAGTGACAATGGAGCATGCACACCTGCCCTCAAAAGTAAGTGCATCACCACAGTTGACCAATATAACTGCGTCAATGTTGGGTTACGTGTGACCTGGCAACAGATCTCTTCCTTCGTTTTATGGCTCAGCGCTGTGTGTGAAGGATGAGCGAACTCTTCTCACATGCAGAGTCTTGTGTGGATGGTGGGAAGATTGGTGCAGCCTGGCACAGAAAGAGGATGATTTCCAGGTATGCTGTTTAAGGGAGGACAGCCACTTACAATTTTATTTGAAGCAAGGCATGAATTACTAGCACGTTAAAGCCTTCATTACGGTCCTACACTTGCTGCCATAGGTGTCACTAGTTTTATTGGTGCCTGGAGTGTCCATTTAAGTTATTTTAGATGTAAGTAGTATTTTTATTTTGCTTATGTGCTGCTAAAGTTTGATAATTTGTTGAAAGTCTTTATTTGTTAATGTCTTAATTTTTTAATAAAAAGCACTATAGGGTTAAAACCACCATCTAGCCACCCTGGTCCCCTCAATGCCTCCCTAAAAATAGTAAAATCTTACTTGTATTCAAGTCTGGAGCTGCTGGCTTTGTCCCTGTTTTCTTTTGACCTGCCCACTGCCTGCTGACATCAGCAGAAGTGGTAGCCTGATCCAATCACAGTGCTTCCCCATAGGATTGGCTGTGATGGACAAAGAGGCAGATCCGGGGCAGAGCCAGCACAATTTAAACACAGCCCTGGCCAATCCGCATCTCCTCATGGAGATTAATTGAATCAAGGAATCTCTATGAGGAAAGTTCAGTGTCTGCATGCAGAGGGAGGAGATACTGAATGTTTGGATGCATTTTAGGCAGCCATGACCCAGGAAGGATCTCTTACAGCCATCCGAGGAGTGGCCACTGAAGTTTATTACTAGGCTGTAATGTAAACACTGCATTTTTTTCTGAAAAGACAGTGTTTACAGCAAAATGCCTGAAGGTAATGATTCTACTTACCAGAACAAATGCAATAAGCTGTATTTGTTCTTGTGACTATAGTGCCCCTTTAAGTCCTTTTGGTTATTGACTCGGATATGGGAAAATTGCTCCCTTAACCCTTATCCATTGAGATTGTGAATGCTTAAGCTTGGCTGCTTTATGCAAGGCAAGTGCAATATATTTAATCTCCAATAGGTATATATATATATACAAGAGATATGTTTCCTCATAGTGTATTTTCCTTTGATGCTTAACGTTTTTTCCCTCAGAATTTGAAACACGCAAGCTCTTAATCTGTCACTATGCATTACCTACAGAATGGGAGAAATATCTGATTTATTCATATTTCTGATATAAATTTTAGTAGCGCACTTCACACTGTGAGATATAATGTCACACACGTTTTGATTCTGGAGGTGTATATTTTAATAATGGATTACACATATTTAATTTATGATCTGCAATGTATTTTAAATGTAAACATTCTAATATCGAGAAAACTCATAATTAGTCCACTGTGCATTAAATGAAATCTCTGAGCAACAATATTGTGATGTTTCTCTAGCAATACTGTCACTTTAGATACCTGTATTAGTGAAAATATGCCATTATAAAAATGCCACTACCTCCTTCCCTTCTTTTCCATTAGTGCAATGGCCCACTATGTTACCCATGCGTGCATACCAAATATTTTGATATATTAACCCCTTAAGGACACAACTTCTGGAATAAAAGGGAATCATGATGGAATATTTCCGTCATGTGTGCTTAAGGGGTTAAAAAAGGGGAAGGGATTTGACACAAATAACATGGCAAACAATATTACTCACACTAATGCATACCTACCAGGTGTCCCTTTTTATGAGGGGCAGTCCCTTCTCCCTCTTTTCTATCCTAATGTCCCTCTTCTCTGGGAGCTCCATATTTTTGCTGTGTCTGAACCTCACAGTAATAAATGTTATTAGAAATCAGTCTGCATAAATAAGATACATTCTTCTTGCTCCAAATTACGTTTTAGTTACATAAATTATTAGTAAGTAACCTAAAATTTATCAGAACAGCCCTACCCCTGGACACAGACAAAAAATAAGGGATGATCTGCTGTTTTTTTTTAAATATTTTTTTTCTTTATATTCATTGTATTTTTATATATATACATACCCTTTTATGCATCTCAATATAATATAAACAATATGCATGAGGAAAGATCATTGAATTTTTAAAATGTTGAAGAATCTTACTAAGAGTGAAGTTTCACCACCCTCCCCTTCTCTCCTTGTTTCCACTAATGTTAATACATGTCTGAACTGAGCAAATATCAGAACTACAGCAATTCTCGGCCAACTTCCGGGTTTCGACAATGGAGCGCATATTGGAACGCACGCGTCATTGGACGTCGAACGTGATGACGTCATATGCGGAAATCACGGAATTAAGCCGCGAAAAAAGAAAAATGAAGCACCTGCAAGATATCATCGATTATGTGGACACAGAGGGGTGTATATAAGGACTAGGGAGGGAGGGGAATATTATTGTTCATTGCTTGTTTATCTGTTCTTGTCAAACACCACACAAGTCCCTGAGGAAGTCCTTTTTTGTTGGATGAAACGCATAGAACCCCTGGTGGTGACATAGAGGGACTACATTGATGATTTTAAACCTTTATGTAAGTTATTAAATACTTATTTTGTACTTCACTCTGAATGTGCATCTTATTTTTATTATATTTTCTTCTTGAGCGCATATAAATACATCTATGGAGATTCCAACCCAAATAGAAGATTTGGAACTCCTATTCTGAAAAGAAAAAAAATCTCAAGGCTTGCAAACTTCTGTGAAAGTGTGAGTGGCCATTTGTGAACGGAATTTCTACTTAAACCTATATACACAGTTATACACTATGGTGTTTTATTTGTAATTGGTTCAGCAGATCATCCCTTATTTTTTGTCTGTATTTTTGTGGAAGACAAGAGGAAGTCTTCTGGGATATCATTGGAAATTTCATCCTATACAGGAAAGTTTCTTTCTGCTGATATAAATTAAGCACTTATTACACTGTGGTGGGTGTGCACACACATTGTTTTTTCTCTACCACTGGACACACCTGCACTCACACCCCTAAAATGTGCGTGCCCTTCTTTGTTTATTTGAAAGGTTTAGAGGCATGCTAATGCCAGAATGGGTTGGGTCCCATATGAATACAACAGAATATTCGCCATACCATCTTTTTGTTTAAAAACTGTTAAACAAAGACATTATCATTATGTAGTTCCTTTTTACCCCTTAAGGACCAAGCCTCATTTGCTGTTGCTGATCTGCCTTTATAATCTATATAATCACCGCAATAGTGGTGTTCATTTTCGTACTTGACGGAATTATTCCATCATGGGTCCTCTTGGCAAAGACTGCATGATGGAATAATTCTGTTATTGGTCCTTAAGGGGTTAATGGTTTTCTGACACAGATAGTGTATGAATTATCCAAGCTTTTTTTGTAAAAATATCCAGTACACAATTGTTTCTGCTAGTACATGTTTTTAATAAAGAAAACATTTAGTCGCAATCTAGTCATTGATTACAACAAGCACTATAACTGTTTGCAAAGTCAACTGAGCTAACAAGCTATATTTTTCATTGGTGATCATAAAGCAGCATTTCCACAGATTATACAGCCAGGGCAAATCAGCATGGACAAATTCAAATAAACCCTTCTCGCTAATTACAAATGATCAGAAGTCATGCTTAAGAATGAGAGCAAGACTCCTAATAAGGTTCTTTATCCATGGCCAAGTTGTCCTTTACGATCTTTGCCAAGATCTCGGTAGTGATTGGAATGAAGTCATTACTTATCTCTAGAGTCTGCAGTTGCCAAGAAAACTCTGTAGTATTGCAATCTAGCTAACTGAGAAAAATTGACAAGACACTTGGAAATGGGTTGACCCATATTGAAAAAGGTTAATATAATTAATTTACATATACATATTTAAGTACAATGACCTTAGCTTGTGACAGATTCACATTAAACACAACTATAGCATACTGTTTACTTCTTTTTTTGCCCAAACAATAATGAAAAAAAGAAATCGGAAGTGTCAAATTTACTTTAAAGCATCTTAGGATAACAATTTAGTGCCTAAATATGTTTTTGACGTTATTCATTAAGTGAAGATACACATACCTTCTTTATATTCAGTCATCTATCTGAATTGCTTGGTACATGTCACCTAACATTGGATTACAATCTCTATGTGTACGTAGTATATCTATAGTTTTTTGCAGACTTTGTTTTCATACAGAATGCCACCTACTAAGTGAGGATACGGTTGTTTATTTTTAGGAGACATTGTACTTTGGGTCTGGAGCAAATTATTCATTAGATTGTATAATCCAGCATGTTGCCAAATCCTGTAGATTCCATCTTAAAAACATAGCCCGCACCCACCCCTTTATTGCACCAGATACTACCAAGGAGCTTGTCCATGCTCTAGTAATTTCCCGCATGGATTATTGTAACCCTCTCCTGATTGGTCTTCCCAAAAGCCGTACTGCACCCCTACAGTCCGTAATGAACGCTGCTGCTAGACTGATCTTCCTCTCTAGTCGTTTCTCTCACACCTCACCCATCTGCCAGTCCTTACATTGGCTTCCTGTATGCTATAGGAGTCAATTCAAGGTACTAACTCACACCTATAAAGCACTGAACAACTCTAGCCCCTCTTATATCTCCTCACAGATCCATAGGTATGTCCCTTCTCGGTCTCTCCGCTCTGCCCATGACCACCTCCTGTCCCTTGTCCGCACCCGTACGGCCAACTCGCGCTTGCAGGACTTCTCGCGGGCGGCTCCATTCCTATGGAATAGCCTACCTACCGCCATCAGACTCTCCCCTAGTCTTGCATCTTTTAAGAAGTGCCTTAAAACCCATCTCTTTAGGAAAGCTTATGGCCTCCAAGACTAACCCTTACCTCACATACCTGTCTCTTGCCCTCTCCTAAAGGGCAGCCCACCTTATTTGATTGCAAATTCCTGTCCTAATGTGTTTTACACCCCACCTCCTATAGAATGTAAGCTTGATTGAGCAGGGTCCTCTTCAACCTATTGTTCCTGTAAGTTTATTTGTAATTGTCCTATTTATAGTTAAATCCCCTCTCATAATATTGTAAAGCGCTACGGAATCTGTTGGCGCTATATAAATGGCAATAATTATAATAATATTTGATACCGGCTGTCTGGTTGTGTTTGCTGAACACTCCTCTAGCCTATTTAGAAACATAGAAACATAGAATGGGACGGCCCATCTAGTCTGCCCAATTTTAAAAATACTTGTATTAGTACCTAGCTTTATTTTATAATTAGGATAGCCTTATGCCTATCCCACACGTATGCTTAAACACCTTTACTGTGTTAACCTCTACCACTTCAGCTGGAAGCCTATTCCATGCATCCACTACCCTCTCAGTAATACCTTCTGATATTATTTTTAAACCTTTATCCCTCTAATTTAAGACTATGTCCTCTTGTTGTGGTAGTTTTTCTTCTTTTAAATATAGTCTCCTCCTTTACTGTGTTGATTCCCTTTATGTATTTAAATGTTTCTATCATATCCCCCATTGTCTCGTCTTTCCTCCAAGCTATACATGTTAAGTTCCTTTAATCTTTCCTTGTAAGTTTTATCCTGCAATCCATGAACCAGTTTAGTAGCCCTTCTCTAAACTCACTCCAATATTAAGATTTGATTTGTAACATGCATTGAATCATGTCATTTGCATTTACTGTAGTATGGGTGTGATGGGGCAGCTTTGAGAGATACAAGGTTCTGGTCATTAGGGTAGACTTTTTTTTTCTGCAATAGAATTTATGATTCTGGGCTTGGTTTACTGCAGTGTGCAGATAATTTAAGAGCTCTGTATATGTTCTACTACTTATACAACTGGTTCCCCCTATCTCATTCTCATTGATAAGATTTCAGTTGCCCAGATTGTCTCCTAGACAGGAATTCATTGTGAAATGCAGCCTAGACTAGGCTTTTTTTTCTCATGCACATATGGTACCTTTCCCAATTATTTTTTCACCAAAATATTTTTTTTTTAAAATATATAATTATCTCAGTAATTGAATGATGGTCTATACCAGTGGTAGTCAACCTTTTTTTACCTACCGCCCACTAATGCATCTTTTTGGTTGAAAAAATTTCCTTACCGCCCACCAGTTTTCGCGCAAATGGGGAATATTTTTTAGAAAGGAGGGTGTTTAACAAAAAATAAATGTACGTACATTTATCTTTTTATTTCTACTTAATGCAGGTTTATAAGGTGTTTAGCTTTATAAAGTTTAATGAGAAAACAATAAAGTAAATTGAAATTACCTTTACTAGTGATTAATGAGATCCTTGAGGTTGATGCTGCGAGACTAAATATTTGATATCTGGTTCGATTTTCGTAAGGAACAAACGAAGGTCTCTTTCAGTGATATTCAGACGACTTCTCTGTTTGCGCATAATATGATTTCTCATTTGTCGTCTCCTCTCCCTCCTCAATTCCCCTCCCCACCTTTTTTTCCCATTTTTTCTATTTTGTAACCTTCCTTGTATCAATGCCCAGTAGGAAGGCTGAGCTAGGTAGCCCACTTACTATATAGTCCACTATAACAGACACACACATACAGACAGACACACACATACAGACAGACACACACATACAGACAGACACACACACACATACAGACACACACACATACAGACACACACACACATACAGACACACACACACATACAGACACACACATACAGACACACACATACAGACACACACACACAAATACAGACACATAGACGACACACATACAGACACACATACAGACACACATACAGACACACATACAGACACACATACAGACACACATACAGACACACATACAGACACACATACAGACACACATACAGACACACATACAGACACACATACAGACACACATACACAAATACAGACACATAGACGACACACATACACGACACAACACATACAGACACACATACATACAGACACACATACATACAGACACACATACATACAGACACACATACATACAGACACACATACATACAGACACACATACACGACACACATACAGACACACATACAGACATACAGACATACATACACACACACGACACATACATACACGACACATACACACACACACGACACATACATACACACACACACACGACACACATACACACACATACAGACACACATACAGACACACATACAGACACACATACAGACACACATACACAAATACAGACACATAGACGACACACATACACGACACAACACATACAGACACACATACATACAGACACACATACATACAGACACACATACATACAGACACACATACATACAGACACACATACATACAGACACACATACATACAGACACACATACAGACACACATACACGACACACATACAGACACACATACAGACATACAGACATACATACACACACACGACACATACATACACGACACATACACACACACACGACACATACATACACACACACACACGACACACATACACACACATACACACATACAGACACACATACAGACACATACAGACACACATACAGACACATACAGACACACATACAGACACACATACACAAATACAGACACATAGACACACACACGACAAACATACACAAGACACACACAACACATACAGGAACACAGACAGACACACATACACACAAGACACATACATACAGACACACACAAGACACACATACCAACAGACAGTCACACATACATACACACACACACACACACACACACAAGACATATATACAGACACACACACACACAACATACATACAAAGACACACACAAGCCATACATACAAAGACACACACACACACACACGACATACATACAAAGACACACACACATTATATTTAAGTCACCCTCCTGTTTCCTACCTTTTAGATTCAGGAGGGTGACTTTCCCTGGGGTCCAGTGGTGGCTCAGGTGGATGGGAGTCAGAGTTCCCACTCTGGACGGTCTTCCTCCCGCGCGGCTCTCAGTGTTAGCTGGGAGGAGTGACGTGCAGTCACTTCCTCCCAGCTCTGCGATGTCATCACAGGGGGCCCGGTCGCGCTGTTAAAGCGCCCAGCGCTGACCGGGCCCCCTCACAATCCACATCCATCGGGTGGCCCTGACAGCATGGGCCACCCGATGGACCCCTCCATATGCGGCCCCGGCGGTTTGCCGCGCGGGCCGGGGCCGCAAATTGTCACGGGGGTACCCAGTCGCAGGGGTACCGCCGGCTCGCACCCGCCCGCCCGGTCGTCAGGTCGTCAAAACCTGGAAATCCCTACCGCCCACCTGAAATCCTAAAACGCCCACTAGTGGGCGGTAGGGACCAGGTTGACGACCCATGGTCTATACTCTATACCATCCTAAAATTTTAATATTTAATTAAAGATCTCAGAGATGATTAGAATTGAAAATGCTAGATTAGCAGGGCATCAAATACTAACATAAGGTTTCAGGGATTATTTTATTGCCGTGCAGTCCTTTTAACTATTTAAGAAGTTAAAATGCAATTGGGTTTATTTTACATTGTTGAATATGGTTTTGGTAATTGTTTAAATGAGCAGTAAGCATCTCTTTGAAATAAAAATATCTGTATATTTTGTGTCCCCAAAAACATACATCTGCGATATACCTTCTACTGCTTCCTCTTCTAATAATGTGGAGGTTAAGGAAATGGCAATTATAAATAACATTTTCTTTCCTTAAGTATAATATTGTTTTAGTAAGGTACCATTTTTTGAATTGCAATTTTGTATTATATATTTTTATGAGCATTCTGTCATCGGGAGCAGCAACTGAACTGAGGAAATGAAGACTAAAACATATTAATAAATATTCAAACACTGAACATAAACAGAAATGTAATCTATTGGTCTGTGCAACCCACTGAGCTACTAGAAACACAGTACTCAGAATCTCCACAGGGAATTCACAAAGCTGCCTACAGGAATAAAAATGGATTAAGAAACTATATCAAAAAAAGGTTTTAAAACAGAATAAAATATACATAATTGGATGAATCACCAGGGTTTCAAAGCACAAAGCAGATGGTCAAAATGCTCTGTTATTGCCATCATAATTCCTAGGTCTCGCACAGGTGTTTTGTTTTTCATGTAGCGTTATTATTGTGTACAGATGTGCATTTAAGTAAATAACTTTAGCTATTCATTAACCTTAGTTAACTTATTATTTAATTGTGAGACTTTAACAAACCATTTTATGTCCGTGCAGTCCTTGTCAGAACAGTTTTACACTGCGCTTTACCTGTTGGTTATGATGAAGACACACATTGGCTACATTAGTGCCCACATCATCCAAATAGTGTATGTGGGTGAGTTTCTTAGAGTGTGTCCTTAAAAAGCAATGGAAATTCTAGATGATGTTTATAGAATGGACCTTAATCTCATGAGTAAATAACTCCAAATGCCCATGTGAATGCACAAGTAGCAATTAGGACCTTGCCTTTCTCTTTCTCAACCACACGTAGATCATGCCTATCATACCCTTCAGATTTTCTCCCCTGCCACTGAACAAGAGGTGGCTGTGCTTCTACTTTCCTCTTGCCCCACCACTTGCCCTCTTGATCCTGTCCCATCTCACCTTCTCCGATCTCTCTCCCTTTGTCTTCTGCCTTCCTTAACACACATCTTCAACTGCTCTCTCTCTTCTGACATTTGTCCCTGCTGACCTCAAATATGCTACTGTAGTACCTATCCTGAGAAAAAAAGTCCCTTGACCAGTCCACCTCCTCTATCGGCCCATATCCCTGCTCCCTTTTTCTGCAAAGCTTCTGGAAAGACTTGTCTTTACCCGTATGTCTCACTTCCTCAATTCCCACTCTCTCCTTGAGCCTCTTCAATCTGGCTTCCGCCCCCTCCACTCTGCTGAGACTGCTCTTATCAAAGTTACTAATGACCTAATTGCAGCTAAATCCACTACTCCATACTAACACTTCTTGACCTCTCTGCTGCCTTTGACATCATGCTCTCCTTCTTCAAACTCTTCAATCACTCGATCTCTGTGACTCTGTCCTCTCGTGGTTTTCCTCTTATCTCTCCCAACGCTCGTTCAGTGTCTCCTTTTCTAATGATACTGCCTCCATTCACCCTGTCTCTGTTGGAGTCCCCCAAGGCTCTGTCCTTGGTCTGGTTCTTTTTTATCTTTATACTGCCTCTCTTGGCAAACTTATTACCTCATTTGGATTCCACTTCCACCTGTACGCTGATGATACCCAGATATATCTCTCCTCCCTAGACCTCTCCCCTGCCGTCCTGCAATGTGTCACTGCTTTCCTCCATCTCTGAGTTTTCTAAAACTAAATCTCTCGTAAACTGAACTCCTTGTCATTCCTCCTCCTAATACGGATTCTCTTCTTTCGCTCTCCCTTCAAGTCAGTGGTATCCACATCAGTCCATCCTTGCAAGCGTGTTGTCACAGTGCCATATTTGATTCTATTATTTGATTCTAGTCTCACCTTTGAGCCTCACATCCAGCATGTTATTAAATCCTCTAGGTTCCACCTTAAAAACATAGCCCACATCCGCCCCTTTCTTACGCAAGATGGTACCAAAGAGCTTGTCCATGCTCTAGTAATTTCCCGCATGGATTATTGTTACCCTCTCCTAGTTGATCTTCCCAAAAAAACGTATTGCCCCTCTACAGTCTGTAATGAATGCTTCCGCCAGACTGATTTTCCTTTCTAGTCGGTCCTCTCACACTTCACCCCTTTGTCAGTCCTTACATTGGCTTCCTGTATCCTGTAGGAGTCTATTCAAAATGCTAACCCATACCTATAAAGTATTGACCAATTCTAGCCCCTCTTATAACTCTTCACAGATCCATAGGTATGCCCCTTCTCAGTCTCTGCCCGTGCTCTGCCCGTGACCTTCTCCTGTCCACTACTCTCACCCGTACGGCCAACTCACGCTTGCAAGACTTCTCGCAGGCGGCTTCCTTCCTATGGAAAAGCCTGCCTACCGCCATCAGTCTCTTCCCTAGTCTTCAATCGTTTAAGAAGTGCCTTAAAACCCATCTTTCTAGTAAAAGTTTAAGGCCTCCCAGAGTAACCTCTAGCTCACATACCTCTCTCTTGCTCTCTCCTGGTCAGCACTCTACTATCTCCTCCAGCTCTGCTTCACTCCCACCTATTTTGATTGCTATTCCCTGTCCTATTGTGTTTTACTCCCCACCTCCTGTAAGCTTGTTTGAGCAGGGTTCTCTTCAACCTATCGTTTCTGTAAGTTTTCTTGTAATTGTCCTATTTATAGTTACATCCCCCCTCTCATAATATTGTAAAGCACTACGGAATCTGTTTTCGCTATATAAATGGCAATAATAATCTATGAACAGATTTGATCAGATTTGTAGTAAATGCGAACACCAAACTCATATCGGCTATCTGTAGTGAGATTGATAGTAGATGTTAACACCAGAAGTGTAACGAGTGAGCCTCCTGACCCCTGACCCCTGACGCATTTTGCGTTTCATCTCCCCCTCTGAGCTACTCTGGCAAAACGCACGAGTCAGGGCTCAGGAGGCTCAGTTGTACCACTTTTGGTGTTAACATCTACTACTAATCTCACTACATATAGCCGATAATACGAGCTTGGTGTTAGCATTTACTACAAATTGATTATAGATGGACGTCAATACGAGAAAGTAGCTTCCTTGTTTTACATGGTCGCGTAGTCCTCTAACTACTTTGTATGATTTTAATAACAGTATGAATCCTTGACTATAGGAGCTGCAGCGGGAGGCAGTATAATAGAGTGGGATTTTTAAAGGGTCGCCCTCAAAGGCACATTAGACTCTTGAAAGGAGATATACTTTTTGGGACATTATTCCCCTTCTGTCCATACTCTTGAAGCAGTTAATAACAGGACAGCATAGTACTTTGATCACCTCTAGGATCCTATTATTATATTCCTGTTGTTTATTTGCCTCAATAGAGAGGACCGTACCTTCCATTTTGTTTTTAGTTTTATTTATTTTTGTCACTTTTTCATATATTTTATTATACTCTAGATATTTAATAAAAGTTTAGTAGTATGCTCTCTAAGGAATACATTTTTGGTAGACGTTTTCTTTTGTTTTTTCATACTTGTTGTTCAAAGTTTAGGAGTTACCCCCATTTTTTCTGCTACCAGAGTGTTTCCCTTTTTCCATATAAGAGGCTCATTTTCTTTTGGTCTCAATTAGCAGCACTAAGACTGCTTGCTAGGTGACTTAAGGTCATGTAACATGAGGACATCCGGCGTCAATTAAATCCCCATAGGAAAGCATTGTGACTATGCTTTCCTATGGGGAAGGCCTAGAGTGCTTGTGGTGCTCGTCACACATTACTGCCCCATGTTGAATGACGTCAAATGAGGTGAAGCACTGACCCAGTGCTGAGATACATCGGCATTTGGATCAGTTAAGTAAATTAAACAGTTTTTAACCTTTTTTTTGTGGGAGTGAGGGGCATGGTGGGTGGCAAGATAGATGGGAGGCTGTGAGCTATATTTCTAGGAATACAGGTTTGTATTCCTAGCACTATAATATCCATTTAAATTTGAATTAATCACATAATCAATTTTTCATTTGCTTTGTTGTTTAAAGAAGTACCACTTCCCGGGATTTTTACAATTTTCCTTATCCCATATATTTAACAAAGATATGTTTGTAGAGTCTGAAACATAATCTAATGTAGTAGGTCTAATATTAAATAGAGTGGACTAAGAGGTTGAAAATTGCTCACCTGTAAAAATTGCTCAAGTTGGAGGGGGACAGTGTCACCATAGAACACATTCACCTGAATGACTTGAGCCTTTGAGATTTGTAAGGCTCTGTTCTCTGTGATTGTAGGTTTTTATTTTACTACACACCCTATTATTGTGAATAAACATCATATTCTGCTTAATTTTCTCTACTATATGCCCCCATTATTTTAAGGGGTCAGTGTATTTATCTAGCGCTCCACTATACCACTGGTGTTGGCCTTGGTTTGCTACATAGCTGCTGTGCTTGTTGGTGTGTAGAGTTTGAGGGGGAAGTGTGGCAGCAACTTGGGATATTTTTCTTCATGTATATTAAGCGCCTATTTATCACACATAACCTTTTTCACTTTACCAATTGTTTCATGTTCAAAAAATATTTAACAGAAAATGGAACATTACATGAGAAAACAGTTATCAAGACTTATAGGTGATATTCGTTTTTTTTTCCTTCTTTTTTCTTCAATGTGATAATTTCCAGAGGACTGACAGATCTTCTTTAAATATATTTTCCTGTAAATTCTGGAAATGGTAAATAATTAGATTTTTTTTTTTCTTCTAATACAGGTGCAGTTAAAGAACACTATTTCAAGTCAATATGTGATCCGAACTCAGCCTACGAATATGTGTCTTTCAACTTTGGAATGTGCTGCAATTGCACTTTCTGTTATGGAAAAGAATACTGAGATTCAAGAGGTCGGTATACAAGTCTATTCCTAGTGTGATTTTTGTGCAAGAGAGAATTGATAACAAGTTCGTTTTAGTGACGAGAGACGTAATAATAAATATACAATCCGTGTTATGAACTCACATTTATGTTAGCTCAAACGTCTTTTCAACCAGGAGTGGTTGCAACTAATGTGGTATTAGAAACCTAGCATTTAGAAATGAATATTTAATAAAATTCTTAAAAAAAAATAAAAAAAAATCAAATCCTACATATTTACAAAACACATGCAAGAGATGTTAGATGATTAGATGCCTTTGAGTTATTTCTGTTTATTAAAAAGAATTTAGTATAGATTGAAAATAATTATCATATTTGGTAATACCACAGTATTGGAAATCTGTTACTGTTCGACCGGTTGGGGAGTTTTTCTCTCTAGTATCAAAATATAGGAGCTAAGAACTAGCTATTAGACCATTTATTCTGTGGCTGGTGAGATTGAATGGGTATTGGAAGGAATGAGAGACAAGCATAACAAGGTTACATTGTGCCTAAATGTGTTTCATTATAAGGTGTGTTAAATTGTAACTATGTGTGTCCTGACCGTGTGCATTGGAGGAGTGCCGGGCAGTGTGTATCGGTGTGTGTATCCCAAAAGTGTGGCTGGAATGTATTTCAACGTGAGTATCTTTGATTGTCTTTGTCTAAGAAAGTGTGTTGAGACATACACACACACAAAGTTGCACAAAAAGTCTCCCATATACAAAAATACTACAAACAGATCACACGCAAACACAACTTCACAAACCCATTGACAGCACACATACTCACAAGAAGCCACACATAAATACACACACCACCACACAAAATCCCACAAGTAGACCCACCCTACTTACACAGCCCACATTTACACACATAATATGATGAACAGTCCACTTACGTAACATACAATACCACAAACTACTCACATTCACAATATAACATAGCACAAATACAGGCAAATTCAATTTTACAAAACATCCATACATAACACAAGCAGAATACAGCAAAATATACACACATTAATAAAAAAAAAAATATATATATATATATATATATATATATAATGTAGAACCGTTTGGCACTCTCCTTACAAAAAACAAGAGAAATATCATGCCTAGGTGCTACCCGCATTCAAAATATAAAAACATAAAGTAAGGGGTGCACTCACAGGTCTTCAGTGAAGTGGAAACTGTTTTATTTAGGTTAAAAAAATCATCAGTGCATCAGTGAAAAAATTCGACGTTTCGACCCCTCAGGGTCTTTTTCGAGAAAGACCTGTGAGTGCACCTCTTACTTTATGTTTATATATATATATATATATAAAACCTACACACCAAGGGACTTCAAAGTCTTGTTATGGCTCAGTGACACTAAAGTTTGCCTACCCCTGGTTTAGATCATACATTTCTCTGACAAAATATTTAACTTTTGTTTGTTGGAGTGTGTGTACCTCCTAGCTATCTAAGGAATTAGATTAGATCTAAGGGATTAGATGCTATTTATTTAATCAGTATAAACCTCTGTACTAGAGAAGCACAACATGTAATATATGTAAGAAACAGGTGAAAAAAGAGCTATATAATTCAATACTGATTTTTCAAGGCTCCTTGCTAATTTACTTTTTAAACATGTTGTTCTCTTACATTGTATTTAACAGACAATCCTTCGCCCACTTCAAGCACTGTGCACATTTCAGCTCCAACATGGGGCTCAGGTTCATCACAGCAAGGAACATCTGCTTAAAAATGGTCTGTATGACAAACCATTGCCAAAGAATAAACGCAAATTGAAGAAAATGCAGTTCCTGGTTAACAATGTTAAAATTTAGAGACATTTTCTGCCCACACAAACAACAAAATACAAAATATGTAAGGCTTGAAATGTTTTCCCATTTGAGTCACATGTCAAAGGGAACACATAACACTGATTTTAAAAGACTTTACCATTAGTCAAATTAGCCAAGCTAAAAAAAAAAAAAAAAAAGTACACATTTGGGGAAATTTACAATTTCTTTTTCCTAATTTAAAATTCTGTCATGTTCTAATTTGTTACATTGTTATTTTTAATAAGAATACAAACACATTTGGTGCAAATACTTTTCTATAGGGTTTATACTTTTTCTTATTTATTGGGGTATTGTACAAATGCAACACACTTATTTTAATTTACACTTTGAGGAGGCCTTATCTATGGTCATTGCATAGACAGGCAATACAGTTGTGTTCAACTAATACAGTGTTAGGTGGTACTGTGAAAAGTCCTACGGTTCTTGATGGAGTTGCTTCATCAGCTGGAAAAGTATACTTGAAGAGATTTTTACCTGGGAATTTTATCTTTCATAGATTTATCTCTAAATCTCACTGTGGTAACTGATCTGTTTACTCGACAAACACCTAAAACAGCCTTATTTCATGTGAACATTCTAATGTTTTAATTCTTTCTTTTGAGTTTAGTTTTTTTTTTGTTTTGTTTTATGAGAATTGAAAGGCAAAGGATTTAGATCATATTTACTGACGTAATATATATGTGAAAAATATGTATTGCTACTAGTAATAAAAGTTATTGAACATATGTTATTGTTACAAGTTTTGTTCAGTAGTTTGAATTAGTTTTCCTTTGGCTACCATTTTAGTCTTTTGTATTGCACTCTGTGTTAGTACCGCATTATGCAATAAATAACAAACTAATATCCTCTTGTGTCAAGACTAGATTTAACAATGACAATTCCATTTCTTCAAGGCTCAGGTACCAGAAGTCACCGTCATGCTCTGTGAAATAATACAATGCTAACCCCTTTGGCAGTAACTGTGTAAACTAATGGTGTAAATTATGCTTCAACCAGCTTGTTCTTTAACGCCTTTGTAGCCAGTGTATTTTGAAAGTTTATTATTTGCATTTTCATTGTACATCTGTGCGAACAATAAAAAAGTTTCCCTCAGGGATAATGCAAATTTCCTATTCCTTTTAGTTCAACAAAGAATACCCAAGGCACCTCATAACCTTTTATGGGGCTGCCAACGAGTCATGTTAGGTGGTGGGGGAATTTGTTTTTTAAAACTGTAATTTGTTATCAAAGAACAAGGACAATTATACTGGAATGGAAAAGAAAACGAGGATCTACAAATGTGGTGGGTGTGATAAAATTAGATAAGAAAATATATGTAATAGAAATAAGGATACATATGCGAGGAGATACTTATGCACATTATCTTAAAGAAACCTTTCTTGTTTAGTGAGCTGGTGAGCATGCATTGAAACATCAAAGATACACAAATCAATACATATGTTGGTGTATAACTGAAAATGGATCAAAACATTCTATGGCTGAAGGCGTAAAGGCAAGGACACACTAGACCAGGGCTGCCCAACAGGTAGATCCCCAGATGTTGTAGAACTACAAATCCCATGATGCTTTGCATGCATTTAGAATGCATCTTGGGAGTTGTAGTCATGGGGGTTGTAATCTGGGGATCTACCTGTTTGGCAGCCCTGCACTAGATATATGCATCTACTACACTATCATGCAACAAAATGCCTTGCTTTGTAATGCTTGGTGGGAAAATTGCAAAAAATGCTTACATCTTCACTCTATCACCTTTTTCATACTTCCAAGAGCATAAACATAATGAGTCATATGTGCACCCCACTCTGTGTCGATTGGTATGCCATAAATTCTACAAGTGGCAGAGGTTCTCTGTGCCCTCCACGAGGCAGAGCACGTTTCTCATGAGAACGAAGAGTGTGAAATGCTGCATGCTCACGGTGTCCCTCTAAATGTATATGATGAACTCATTCTTGAGACCTCATTTCCATTTTTGGGGGGCTCACAGGGATGATGTGGACCAATCAGGACAATCTTATTAAGTGTATACAATGATCATCCACAACATTAAAACCACTGACAGGTGAAGTCAATAACATTGATTATATTGTTACAATATCAGATGTCAAGGATTGGGATGTATTCAGCAGCCAGTAAACAGTCCGTTCTTGAATCATGTTGTGGAAAATTATGAAACAAAAAGATCGGAGTGACTGACACTGGCCAAATAGTGATGTTTAGACAACCAAGTCAGCATCTCCAAAATGGCAGTGATGTCATGTGTTCACAGTATGCAGTGGATAGTACCTCCTTCGTTTGTGAAGCAATGGAGGCTAAGTTCCTAATGAGGGGATCAATGGGAAAAACAGCAAGGGCTCCCATTAAGGCCTCAGCCCGAAGACCCGTGCTACTATGGCAGTTCAGACCTACATGCTGTCGGCTGCAGAATATTCAACACAGTCCACACAGAAGCACTGGAATGAGACTGGGATTCCCTATAAGAATTGGCATTGGGACTACCTCTCTATATTGGCCTGCATGTGGTGTTTGATGATCCCTGAGTAATGCCCAGAGCTCTGTGAAAATCACATTTCTAGGGCCTGGCTTTAATTGGTTTTATCTTCAATGTTTTACTCTCATTTTAGTCTTTTTTTGTTTTGCTACATATACAACCTGACCATTAACACTCCAACTATCCATGCTATATAGTGCCATGAAGGTAATGCTCAATTACTCATTTCCTATAGCCATGGTAACAACGACAGAGTAATAGTGATTCACACCTGGTGGTCCTCTCTTAGATTTCTTCCCATCCTTAGACCTAACATGATATTATACTATATTATTTTGCCTAAACAAAATATAATTTACATTGCCTGATTTCATTACTGCTAATACTTACATATCCACTGACATATTTTGCATGCCCATGTTTATTTTACAAGCATGTGTGCAATTTTAATCCATGTCACAATGGAGTGTGCTTTGCATTGCCTGCATTAGCTATAGTGTTATTACAGGCGTTTTGTAAACTTTTGGCACAGCAAAAATAAAGATTATAAAAAAAATAAAAATATAAAAATAGATTTCCTAACAATTCTCATGTTGGTGATTAAGGCATATAGTACATACATAAGGTGGAGCAAAGAATATACTTCCCTCTCTTCTTAGTATAACCAGCAATGCTAAAACAAAGACAGAGGGGTACACAATAGTGCAGATTATCCTTATTAAAACATACACATATGTGGATCTCTATAAAGCACACTCACAAAAATAGAGCCATACACTGAACCTGGCTCTGGTGTGTATATCCTTAGGATCTTTTCTGGGTGATCCAAACCCCACTGCAGATAGTGTAAGGATGATCCAATATCCTCACAGAAATTATGGGTTGCAGGAATCAGGTAGGCTAAACAAATTTATTGATATTGGATAAAACAATAAAGAAAATGAGCTTAAAATAAATGTTCAATGTTCCAATATTCACCAAGATGCATTTTGCAAAGTATGGCTTCCTCAGTTGCTGAATTTAGTACTGTTGTGTCCATGTGTTTTCTTATATATCCTGTATTTCGTTTTCACAGTCTTTTTCTGACCGGTGGAACGCATCCTGCATCCTGCGTTCCACCCGTCTGTCGTCATGTTCTTCCTGTTGCTCTACGTCATATCTGTCACATGAGCGGATTCGGCACCTGTGGAACGCAATCTGCTTTCCACCCCTCTCTGTAGATCAGATGGACTTACCGATGTAGAAAAAAGTATCTAGTGGAACGCTACATGCGCTTCACCTTCGTCTATTACTTGCTAATCGTTAGATATTTAAAATATTTTGTACAAAAGAATACTAAAAAATAATTACAAATGTAAAAATACCAATAAGTTTCATGGAAGAAAAGAAAAATATATTCGAAATGTCAACTCATACTACTTCATGGCAGCAATGTGGAAGGAAATGTAAGAGGTAGAATATACACCCAGATCCTTTTTTTCAAAGGACTTGACTAAACACCATCAGAGACGGCTTTAGCAACTCCCAGGCATGGGAGTCTCCAGGGAAACGTCAAAGATCAATGGAAGAAGGAGAAATAGGAGAAGAATCGCTCAACAGGGAGAAAAAAGGAAGGAGCCAAACGTAGGAGGCATTTTTAATCTCAAAGGATTACCACTAGAAGAAGATCATATCAAAGTATTACAGAAGGGCTTGAAATTTGCCCCTACTACAGAGTTTGAATTTTTTCATAGATACAAATACATTTATTAGGCAACTATCTTTAAAGATTTTTTTTTTAATAAAGAATCTAATATTGCTGCAGAATCAGATACATAATTTATACAAACAGAACTGACACAAAAGTCTAAATTTTCCCCAAAATTCATGATATCAGACGAAATGAAGACCTTTGAAAAGATAAGGGAGGCACAAAGCATTAAAAAAAAAAAATACATTCAGGAAAAACCTTTCACGGAAGTAATATAAGGCATTAAATAATTTAAAGAATAAAGAAGATCTAATTATAAAGACGGCAGATAAGGGGTGTTGTGGTCCTAAAGAAAGATGATTATGTCCAAGAAGCGGAAAGAATTCTTTTAGACACCAACACCTATAAAAATTATCAACTAACCCTAGTATACAGAATAAGTTTAAATTATATGTAAAAAAGGGGCTAGATATAGAGATTTTAAAAGCAGTGAAATATCTATTGATCCCACATCCAAAAATCCCTGTCTTTTACTACTTGCCAAAAGTGCACAAAAATAAGATTAATCCTCCGGGAAGACCTATTATCTCTGGGATAGATTCTGTCTCCTCAAGAATCTCAGAATATATCGATATTTTATTGCAACCTATGGTCACCAAAAATCCATCATACTTGAAAGATACCATCCATATATTACAAATTCTGGATAAAATAGAATGGCAAGAAAATTATCTTTTAGTGACTTGTGACGACAGTTCTCTGTATAGTATCATGCCCCACAATATAGGTATGGGAGCAGCAAAACATTTTTTAACCAAATCAGGTTTTAAGGAAATACAAATTGATTTTATTCTTGAAGGTATCCTGTTAATTTTAACGAATTACTTTTTTTGGTTCAAGGACTCATTCTTCATACAAACGAAAGGTACGACGATGGGCACCAAGTTCTCACCCAGTTATGCAAATCTATTCATAGCATACTGGGAAGAAAAAATTGTATTTCCCAGCACATTTTCTGCGAACTTGGTGTCCTACTATTGCTATATCGATTATATATTTTTTTTATCTGGAAAGATGGAGAGGAGACTCTGAATCTTTTTTTAAAATATTTAAATGATAATGATTGGGGGATCATTTTAACATCGATGCACAGTACTAATCAAATTTAATTTTTTAGATCTGGAAATTTCAATTCTATTTTCTAAAACTCACACCTGGAATCATTTTAAGGAGGGAGACGTCAATAGTTTCATTGTAAACAATTGTTGTCACTACACTCCATGGTTAATAAATGCCCCAAAAAGCCATCTTATCTAAGGATAAGAAGAAACTGCATGCAAGATGCAGATTATAAAACACCAGCAGAAAAAATCAGACAACAATCATAGAAAAGGGCTATGATGCAATGAAATTACAAACCCGTATGGAAAACATTATGAATACCCAAAGAAAAGATCTTGTGTGCTACAAAGGAGAAAAATCTAAGAAAAAAATCTATAGGTAGGAATACAACCGAAATACCATTCATATGTAACCACAGTGGGAACAATAAAAAAAATTAAAAAAAAAAAATAATTAAGAAATATTGGTTAATTTTAAAAGAAGATCCATTTTTAAAACAAATCCTACCTCCTGACCCTAAAGTAGTTTATAGAGGATGTAGGAATATGGAGCATATGCTAGTGAAAAGTAGTTTTAAAACCAAATCAACAGATTATTTTTTAAATAAAAGCAAAGGATTTTATGCATGTGGATCTTGCTTGACATGTAGAGAGACGAATCAGAAAAAAAAATACATAACTCCTTTTAATTATCAAGAGGATAAAGAATTTAACATTAAAGACCAGCTCACCTGTTTTTTTTTTTTTTTTAAATGTTATATTTTAAAATGCCCCTGTAATCTCATTTATGCAGGAAGAACTATGAGATGTCTGTACATTAGAATTGCAGAACATATAAGAAATGTAAAAAAAAGGTCTTCAAACCATTTTAAGATCTGCCATAACAAACACCCAAGAGACCTCTTTTTCTGCGCCATTAAATTGGTTCAGAGAGATTGGAAAGGAGGAGATTTTAATATGAAAATAGGTGAGGAAGAGATGAAATGTATTTATAGTTTTAAAACACATCCCGTATGGTCTTAACCAGGATTTTGAATTGTGCCATTTCTTATCTTAACCCCATGTTTTTATGAATATATTTATATTTTTTTCTTTATATTTGTAAGTTAACAGTTTATTTATTTTTCAGTATTGCCTTTTTAACAAATTATCTCTACATTATAATTATATATGACAACCTTCATAAATGCACAGTTTTTCTCTCACTTAGGGGTATTATTAGATTCTATCCTTTTTATGCTTATGTATCTCTGGAGTTTTATATTGGGTGTATTCTACCTCTTACATTTCCTTCCACATTGCTGCCATGAAGTAGTATGAGTTGATCATGACATTAGAGATTTCGAATATATTTTTCTTTTCTTCCATGAAACTTATTGGTATTTTTTGGAATCATTTTTTAGTATTCTTATGTACAAAATATTTTTAATATATAACTATTAGCGAGTAATAGACAAAGGTGGAACACATGTAGCATTCCACTAGAGACTTTTTTTCTACATCTGTATGTCCATCTGATCTACAGAGAGGGGCGAAACGCAGATTGTGTTCCACGGGTGACGGATCCGCTCACATGACAGGATATAACATAGAGCAACAGGAAGAACATGATGACGGATGGGTGGAACACAGAATGCGTTCCACCGGATAGAATAGAAACACAGGATGTGTTCCACCGGCTAGAAAAAGACAAGGAAATACAGGATATATATAAGAAAACACATGGACACAGCAATACTATATTCACCAATTGAGGAAACCACACTTGGCGAAAGGCGTCTTGGTGAATATTGGAACATTGAACATTTATTTTAAGCTCATTTTCTGTATTGTTTTATCCAATATCCATAAATTTGTTTAGCCTACCTGATTCCTGCAACCCATAATTTCTGTGAGGATATTGGATCATCCTTACACTATCTGCAGTGGGGTTTGGATCACCCAGAAAAGATCCTAAGGATATACACACCAGAGCCAGGTTCAGTATATGGCTCTATTTTTGTGAGTGTGCTTTATAGAGATCCACATATGTGTATGCTTTAATAAGGATAATCTGCACTATTGTGTACCCCTCTGTCTTTGTTTCAGCATTGCTGGTTGTACTAAGAAGAGAGGGAAGTATATTCTTTGCTCCACCTTATGTGTTTGTGTACTATATGTTTTAAGGTGTAGGTGTAGGTGTAGGGGATACCTCACAGGTGTATTGAGCTTACCACTACTGAACGATATACTATTTACATTTGTTAGTGATTAAGGCAGTTTGTGTTTTTTTGTAATACTCTAAGTTAATCTCAGACAAAGGTCCCATTCTACAAATACCAATCTATTCACTTGACACTTTAAAACTAGTCTTTTTTAACATTAAAGGAACATTACAGATCCCTAAAGCAATTTAGCTTGCTGAAGTGCTTTGTGTGAAGTGTGTGTCCTCTTTTTCATTTTACAAAACATGCCGTTTTCAATTGAAATTTTCACTTTTATAAATTAATCTTGTTGCACTCACCTGGATATCAATCAGACAACCAGCCCTCTTACCTTCCGGTTGTTAAAGGAACATTATAGTGTTAGCAATACAAACGTGACTGGCCTCCTCAGAATGGAGCTAAAAGGTAATTTTTCTTATGTTTTCTCCATGGCCCTGCTGGTCTCACCGTGGCTGCCCCGCCTCCATAACTCAGATCATCAATCTTGATGATCTCAGCCAATCCAATACTTTCCCATAGGAAAGCATTGGGTGGCTATTGCATATGCTGCGCTAGTTAGCATCTCCTAATAGAAATGCATTGAATCAGTGCATCTCTATGGGGATCATTCAGCATCTAAGTTTCAAAAATTTCTTTCCAAGCCAGTTTTGTAAATGGTGAGTCACTGAATGGCTGAAAGCATCAGCTGACCTATCTCAGACAATCAGCGGCACACCCTGCATGGTAGCACTCAATGTTTACCGTAAGCCAGATGCCGCACTGGGGAGAGCTGAGATCAGCCCTGGACACAACCTCGGGGTTAAACTCTTTGAGAATGGTTTAACCCCTTGAGGTAAGATTTTTATTCCTGTCAATGCATCTCCGTGAGTAAGGTTCAGTGTCTCCATGCAGAGGGAGAATACTCTGAATGGCAGTGCTGCACAGCACTGCCCCAGGAAGCACCTTTAGCAGCCATCTGAGGAGTGGCTAGTGGAGGTATCCCTAGGCTGTAATGTAAACTCTGCATTTTCTCTGAAAAGACTGTGTTTACAGCAAAAAGGCTGAAGGGAATGATTATACTCTCCAGAACAAATACAACAAGCTGATGTTGTTCTGGTGACTATAGTGTCCTAATATGCACCAAGAGAATATCTGTGAAAATAACTGAGAGTCAGATGAAACATTCCAATGAGTAATTCAGCCTGCTCAGAAAAGGCTAAATATAGCCACCTTTAAACTAATAACAATTTAATGATCAACCACAATTATATATCACTTTATAACATTATAGTTATTAAGTTCTATCAGTAAAAGGATGCATTGGGGATTATAAGAAGAAATCATGCTCCGTAATCAAGGATGTTAATGGTTGTAATGTTAAAATGTCAGTGTTAAAATGGCTGATCATTTAAAAAGATAACACCAACAATATCTAGTAAGACTTGTTATATTAATATGTTATATACAAACAATTGCTCCCCCCCCCCCACCCCATTCCTCTGGAGGCAAGCAGGAGTGGATTAGTCTGTCATGCATTTCTGTGAATATAGTCACTGTTAAAAAAACAAACAACAACAAAAAATGTTTGCAGTTAGTTATCTATTTTATATTAATCAGTCATCAGCCATGCCGACATTGTATTAAAACATCCAACTGTATGTCAGAAATATTACTTGTTCAAATGTAAAACATATAGGATGTAAAACACATTATACTATGCTCATTTTGGGCCCTCGTATAATTTGTCTCCTATTTCCCATTTTCTTCACCAAATATAAAACCTGTTACAAAGATTAAAAAGGCTAGCCAATTAGGAAGAACAGCTGACGTGCATGCTAGGGAATGTGTTCTCTGTACGAGAGGCAGGAAATAATTGTGAAAATATATTACACATTTTCTGAATCATTTAAAAAAAATGTAATGGAATATATTGATTGTTTGTATGCACTCCTTACTGAATGAACACTCCCATTCCCATAACATCTCAAGCTCATTTAGGTTGTTATGGTGGCAGGAGTGTTTGGGCACCTTCTTGACTTCAAGATTTAAGCAGTTTGGCAACCGTTAACCCCAAAGTTGGTGCTCTGTCACCTCTTCTTTCCAGCTTCCATCTTATCTGTTAGGATGAGGAAGATTTGGCCAATTAGCTGGTGATAATCTAACCATTCCTCATACCGCAAAGTAGATCAAAAGGAAGCTGGAATAGATGCGCTGGGCATCAGTGCTCTGACTTTGGAGTTAAACCATTGCCAAGTGGTTTAACTCCTGTAGGTAAGAAGACACCTGGACCCTCCTACCCAAATAAATGAGCTGTCATTGGTTGGGAGTTTTTAATTCACTTAATTTGTTTACACAACAGTAATAAGATGAACTAGTTCAGAAAGGAAACACAATTTTGAGAAAAGCATTCAGTAACATTTTATGCGAACTTGGTCACCTATCGCCGTTACATAGATGACATATTTTTTATCTGGAAGGGAGATGATTTGAGTTTGAATTTTTTAAGTTTTTTAAATTGCAATGACTGGGGGATCAGTCTTACTTCAACTTTAAGCAAAAAAGAAGTTAATTTTTTAGACCTCACTGTTTTTATAGAGGAAGGAAACATTTTTTACAAAAAATTATTTTAAAGAAGTAGACTGTAATGGATATATCGATCTAACCAGTTGTCACCATCCTCCGTGGCTCACGAATGCACCTAAGAGCCAATTTATGAGGTTGAAAAGAAATTGCACAAAGGACGATGATTTTTTAGGACAAACTCAAATAATTAAGAAACAATTTATAGAAAAAGGGTACAAAGAGGAAGACCTCCAAAAGAGTATAGAGGGAATAAAAAGATTAGAACGAAAAGATCTATTAACTTATAAAAGGAAAAAAAACAAGGATAGAAGACAAAAAATTTAGTATTCCCTTTATCTGCAATTTCTCTGCCAACAATAAGAAAGTGCGGGCTGCTATCAATTGATATTGGTATTTACTGCAAGATGACCCTGTTCTCAAAGAAATACTACCAGAGAGACCTAAGATCATACATAGGGGGTGTAAGAATATTAAGAATTTCTTAGTGAACAGTAACTTAAAGCAACAGCAAAATGGAAATGACAACTTTTTGACGAAAAGTAAAGGCTTTTTTGGGTGCGGTACGTGTCTTGCGTGCAGGGAAACATTAAATAAAAAAAGACACATAAAAAATATAAATGAGATCTCGGATAAAGAGTTTGTGTTAAGAGACCAATTAACATGTTTCTCCAAAAATATTATTTATTTATTAATTTGTCCATGTAACAAAATGTATATAGGGAGGACTATTAGATGTCTCCATGTCAGAATCTCTGAGCATGTGAGAAACATCAAGAAAGGAGTCGAAACACATAGAGTCTCTCAACACTTCAAGCACTGTCACCACCAAAACCCACAAGGTCTTATGTTCTGTGCACTTAAACTGGTCAAAAATAACTGGAGGGGTGGAGACTTTATAAAAAAAAAATTGGCATAGAAGAAATGACTTTTATTTTTAATTTTAATACTATGGTCCCCCACGGATTAAATTTAGATTTTGAATTGTGCCACTTCTTGCCATAAATGCTTCTGATCCATTGAAAAGTTTTTCTTTCCCCCTGTCGTTTACACTTTTTCAAGATAGTGAAATTGTCCCCCCTGTTTCTCATTATGAAGAGGTCTCCCTATAGCCTTTTAAGATAGTGCTAAGAAGTTCTCTCTACCCTTCTGGTTGTTTTTTATTTTATCCATTTTGGTTTTAACCTTTTTTGTATGACTTTGAGAGTTTATTATTAGTATTTATAAAGTATTGGTATTGTTATACACTATATATTATATATATATTTTTTATATTTTGTATATTCTTTATTTATGAAGATTTCATATTTCTTTCTTCCTTCTGTTCTATTTTTATCTGGGTCCATTGAGACCCAATGGACAGTAGAATTAAGGACTCTTTGCCGATAATAGGCAATCTGGATGTGGAACGCATATATTGCGTTCCACGAAGAAAGAAGAAGTAGAACAGCCGATTGTGAAGACTGCCGGCAGTGGAACGCACATGTTGCGTTCCACGAACAATAAGGGAGGAGAGCAGCCGGATCACATGACCAACGCACGCACGTAAGCGTGTACGTGCGTTCCAACTAACCACATATGCGTTCCACATAGTCAATTTCCGGTTCGGCAGATGCCGGCAATTCTACAATTAAACAGCATATAAAAGAGAAAGAAGATACAGAGAGAACATTATACCAACTGAGGAAGCCAGGTACTGGCGAAACGCGTTTTGGACTGATCTTATACGAACTTTTATATGGATTTTTAACATTTTTTATCTTTTATTGATTCTAATTATCATTTAAATAAATTTTGTCTATACCTTCAATTGGAGTTTTTTGCTATCCATTCCTAACTACTGGGTAAAGGAGGAGGAGATCAAGTGGAGACAAAAAGAGGGTGTTGGAAGAGGGTGTTAGAAGATCCTGAGGCGCTAACCATTTGAGCCAAGTGATTTATTGGCTCTACGTTTGTGAGTTACCCATTTACTATTCACCTCAATCTATTTTTTGTAATAACCATCTGCACTTAGATTTGCTTGTTTGATTTTTACAGATTAATGCTATTGTACCTTGTCTACCCATATCATACTACTGTTTATTAAGGTAAACCTAAGCTCCACTTATTTCTGTTTTATTTACATTTTGCCTGTGTTTCAACCTGTCAAAAAAAGAACTCACGACTTGTAGGAAATTTCATTTACTATGGCACCTCAGAGGTCCTATACCTTTGCCCCTTTTTTATTGGGGTGTATTTGTTGTTTATTTTGTTTTTTGTTTTACTTTTAGTGGATAAGATCTGGCCCTCAATTGCACAGCTCTTCCCTACTCTCTCCATGCAGATGGAATGTATTATTGACAGAGATTGAATAATAACACAAGCATAATATGCACCCTCTGTCTTTAAAAGACCAAAGGCAGAATTAAGAGATCTCTCCAAATGGTTTTACAAATTTGTCCCTTTATCTTTGCTTGTTTGATGCATTCTTACTTTCTATTCCCCTAAATCAGGGATGTGCAAAAGTTGGATTCCTAGATGCTCTAGATCTGGAACTACAACTATCATATATGTTTAACATTTTTTACAATAGCAAAGCATCAAAAATGTTGTAGTTCTGAATGATTTGGTAAACTACATTTTAGACAACCATGCTCTACATTAATGGATGAGTGTCAAACCTAATGTAATGTCTAATATATTTATCAAGATCCGCTACCACATGTATGATTCTGTTGTTTTCCTATATGAAAAGAATTGTATAAATGTTTTAATTTCATGCATTATCTGTATTTTTAAAAAATGTCTAATATATGCAGAGATCTGCATGATTCTGTCAAACATAACTGTTATAAATGTATCTTTCCAGCTTATTCTGTTTTATGTTTTCCTCATCAGCTGTTTTTTTGAACTTTGCTTCACTCACTTTATTACTGTATGGTTATCTGTTGACTTTATATTTTATTGTATTGTGTTTTATTGTACTTTTTATTCATGTTACATGGCTGACTAATAGATGGAGGTTGTTTAATTAGTTTCAACCCTGAGAACTACTATTAGTAATTATAAACTATTCAATATGTCATTATCTTTAATACGTATTATCTCTGTACAGATGGTTCAAGGTTATTTTTCTAAATCCGTGTAAATTTGTTATGTTCACAGTTGTTTTAATCACCCTATGAATATTTTTTTCTTTCTCTCACAGTTTCATTGTTCTAGTTTCTTTAATATTTATTTCAAACAAACAATGATATGAACTTGTGTGTTTCAGCTTGACGCTACACATTTTGATGTTTCTAGCCTCTCTTGTTCTCCTCTAAGATTCAATACTTCTTATCTTGTGTTCTATATCAATAAACATTCAAGGATAAATTCTTGAAATGCTCCAAAACATTAGTCATTTCAAACACAAAAAATATTTGCCTTGCAAGAGCATAGATGTAATACTCTGAATGCATAATATTAACAGTTATAAAAAGTTTCATGTTTTTAGTAGTAAGTAATTTAAAATATTCGTGTCATGTATAAAAACAGCCAAATTGCTTTTTCTGAAGAATGTATTTTTATTTATTTTTTTAATATATTTTATGTGATACGTGACCTTGGAAAGGATAATGAAATGGCAGTACAATTCACTGTGTAGAATATACTGTGAAAAATATGCTCTTTGCAATAAAAAAACAGATGCTTTCCTAGTCTTCCAGAGCCTGGTGGACAACTCTTCAAGGATCTAAGATATCATACCTGTGTTTATTATGATGATTTCTCATTTCACAACCACACGTGGGTCACCTGGATGAAGTGTTGCACCATGTTCATGCTAGGAGACAGTGGCGTACACACCAACCATGGGGCCCTGGTGCGAAAATGATAGGTGGGCCCCACCCAACCACACACACACACACATACAGACACATACATACAAACATACATACACAGACTGACACACGTACAGACAGGCACACATACAGACAGGCACACATACAGACAGGCACACACACACAAGACACACATACATACAAAGACACATACATAAAAAACAGCCACACAGGCAGACACATACAGACACACACAAACAGACACACACACACACACACACACACAACGCACATACATACAAACAGACAAGCACACACATACAGGCACACACACAGACAGGCACACATACATACAATACAGACAGACAGGCACCCACATACAGACACACATACATACAGACACACATACATACAAACACACACACAAAATGTTTGTCACCCTCCTGTTTCCTACCTTTTAGGTGCAGGAGGGTGACTGGAGTCCAGTGGTGGCTCAGGTGGATGGGAGTCAGAGTTCCCACTCCCTGGTCTTCCTCCCACGCGGCTCTCAGTGTCAGCTGGGAGGAGTGACGTGCGGTCACTTCCTCCCAGCGTGTGATCTCATCACCGGGGGCCCGGTTGCGCTGTTAAAGCGCCCAGCGCTGACCGGGCCCCCTGACAATCCATGCTGTCATGGCCACCCGATGGACCCCTTGAACGGTGGCCGGGCCGGGGGCCGCAGAAGATGATGGCGGCGGATACGCGGTCACAGGGGTCCGCTGGGCGGCCGTGCCCCCTGGAGTGGCGGGCCCGGTCGCAGCTGCGACCCCTGCGACCGTGGTATGTACACCGCTGCTAGGAGGTTGGAGCATATGGGTCAGATGGATAAAGTGAATGCTGCATCGACCATCAGGTCAGGATGCTGGACTTGCAAACTTGACAATGCTGAAGCCACTACAAACTGACCTTGATCCTCTAACAGAGAAGTTAGTGTTTCTTTTGACAAATACCTAAACAGATGAGTATTGTTGATTAAAGCGCTATTACAATAATCTGCAAATAACAAACAATCAAATCATAGTGTAGATAGTTATTATAACCAAAGGTGAATTAAATAATCCAAATTGGCAACTCACAAATATAGAGCCAAAAGACCACCTGGCTCTAGTGAAAACCGCCTTGGGATCTTTTAAGGGAGATCCACTGCCCTCTTTCTGTCTCCTTCTGGTCTCCTCCACATCCAATTTGCATATAGAGATGAACAGGATAACTCCAGAGATGAGTGAGACGAAATTTATTAAATAAAATAAACAAGAATATAAAAATACTTTTTAAAAATCAATTGATAAGACTAAAAAGTCTTCAAATAAGTCCAAAACGCGTTTCGCCATTGATTGGCTTCCTCACTTGGTATGTTTCCCATGCTGCGTCCTTTTCCTCTTTTATGTGGTCTTGATGATCAAATTGCCGACATCTGTGAAACCGGAAGTTGGTTTCGTGGAACGCACGTGAAGGTGGTTGGAACGCACGTTCGTGCGTCGGTCATGTGACTCGGCTTTCTACTTCCTTATTCTGCGTGGAACGCAATGTATGCGTTCCACCTCCGGAGTTCGTACTGATAAATCCTATTAGGCATTCTAATCTTACCCTAATAGTCCATTGACCCTCACAATAAACAGGTGGATACAAAAATAGGTAAAAACATAATTAGGCACATAATTTAATATTCAAATCATCACATTGTAAAATATTTTGATTCTCATGTTAAAAACAATATAATTATTTATAAAAATAGAGGTAAAGCATGTTTTAGATATATTCTATTGCACACTCAAAGATTGTGTAAAGAGTTAGGAATATATTTTATCAACAAATAGAACTAGTCTCCTACTAGCTAGTATAAATGTAGGGATATCTCACTTCCCCATAAAGTACAGATAACACAAGTATGAAGTGAGGGTGAAATTGGAGGGGGAGCTGTAAAAATATATAAAATTATCCCAGATATGAGCATAATAAAAATCTATTAAATTAGTACTACATAAAAATCACATAGTAGAGTCGGAGAGTGTGGAATTATGATAAAAAATGGCATAACTCAAAATCCAAATTTAATCCATGAGGGACCAAGGTATTAAAGTTAAAAATAAACGTCATTTCTTCATTCCCATTTTTTTTTGTAAAGTCTCCACCCCTCCAATTTTTTTTAACCAGTTTAAGTGCACAAAATGTGAGATCTTGTGGATTTTGATTATGATAATGTTTAAAATGCTGAGAGACACTGTGTTTCTACTCTTTTTTAATGTTTCTCACATGTTCAGAAATTCTGACATGTAAACATCTAATTGTTCTCCCTATATACATCTTGTTGCATGGGCATTTTAGTAGATAAATAATGTTCTTAGAAAAGCATGAGTTGATCTCTTATCACAAAATCTTTTTTTGTGATTTCATTAGTATTCTTAATATTCCTTTTTTTACTATTTGTTTCCCTACATGCCAAACACGTTCCACACCCATAGAAACCTTTACTTCCTACAAGAAAATTACCGTTTCCATTAGAGGGATTCTTTAAACTACTATTTACCAGAAGATTTTTCATATTCTTGCACCCCCTATGTACTATTTGAGGTCTTGCTGGTAGCACTTCTTTCAAGATCGGATCGTCTTGCAACAAATGCCAATATTTATTGATGGCATACCGTACTTTACTGTTTCTAGCAGATAAATTGCAAATAAAGGAAATATGTAATTTATTATCTTCTCTACTTGTTTTTTTTATTTTTATAAGTGAGTAGGTTCTTTCTTTCAAGTATTTTTGTTTCTTCTATGCTTTTTTGAAGATCGTTCTCCTTATATCCTTTCTCCAAAAACTGTTCTTTAATTATGTGTTTGTCTTAAAAAATCTTTTTCTTGTGTGCAGTTTCTTTTTAACCTTATAAATTGGCTCTTAGGTGCGTTTGTAAGCCACGGAGTATGATGGCAACTAGTTAAATCTATATATCCGTTACAATCCACCTCTTTAAAATAATTATTGGTGTGAATCTCCCCATTTTCTATAAAAATAGTAAAATCTAAAAAATGTATTGCTTTTTTGCTCTGAGTGGAGGTAAGGTTGATCCCCCAATCATTACAATTTAAAAAGCTTAAGTCTCCAAGACCTAATTCGTCTCCTTTCCAGATAAAAATATGTCATCGATGTAACGGCGATAGGTGACCAAGTTTGCATACAAGTGGCTGTGCAAAATAAACTTCTCTTCCCAGGTGGTCTTTTGGCTCTATATTTGTGAGTTGCCAATTTGGATTATTTCATTCACCTTTGGTTATAACTATCTACACTATGATTTGATTGTTTGTTATTTGCAGATTATTGTAATAGCGCTTTAATCAACAATACTCATCTGTTCAGGTATTTCAGAGCTCCACTTATATTTTGTTCTTATCACGTATTGTACTGTGAAGGTTAAGGAAATCCTTCACTTAAGTGTAGAGCCTGTTTTCACCTTATTGCATTTGTGTGCACTTGTTTGTATACACTGACTTTTGACAAATGTTTGCCCCAGGTTATACTGAGTAGTCCAGACCAAGAATTACTGCCGATTGTTAGGGCTCTAAGGCAGTCTTAGACAATGCACTAACTATTAAAGGTGGTTCTAGGAATGCTCAAATACCTTAATGTGCAACAGTATTGCAGTATTAAACTAGGCATAGTTATATAGCTGAAAAGAGACTTGCGTACATCAAGTTCAGCCTTCCTCACATATGTTTTGCTGTTGATCCAAAAGAAGGCAAAAAACCCAGTCTGAAGCGCTTCCAATTTTGCAACAAACTAGGAAAAAATTCCTTCTTGACCCCAGAATAGCAGTCAGATGTCTCCTTGGATCAAGCAGCTATTATCTCACTAATTAGAAATTCTATCCCTGTATATTATGTTTTTGCAAGTATTTATCCAATTGCAGTTTAAACATCTGTATGGACTTTGATAAAACCACCTCTTCAGGCAGAGAATTCCATATCCTTATTGCTCTCACTGTAAAAAAAAAAAAACCTTTTCTTTACCTTAGATGAAATCTCCTTTCTTCCAGCCTAAATGTGTGACCTCGTGTACCATGTATATCCCTGTTTATGAATAGATTTCCAGATAATGGTTTGTACTGGCCCCGAATATATTTGTATAATGTTATCATATCCCCTCTGAGGTGCCGTTTTTCCAAACTAAAGAGATTTACATTTTTTAACCTTTCTTCGTAACTAAAGTGCTCCATTTCTTTTATCAATTTTGTAGCTCGTCTTTGCACTTTTTCTAGTGCCATGATATATTTCTTTAGAACAGGTGCCCAAAATTGCACAGCATATTCAAGGTGTGGTCTTACCAGCAATTTATAAAGAGGCAAAATTATATTTTCATCCCAAGAATTTATGCCCCTATTTATACATGACAAAATCTTACTGGCCTTAGCAACTGCATAATGACATTGCATATTGCTGCCTAATTTATTGTCTATAACAATTCCCAAATCCTTCTCGTGTGTGGTTATCCCTAATTCACTACCATTTAGGGTGTAAGTTGCGTACATACAAAGTGAGGAGCACACACTGACCCCTATAGCTGAACACTGTGTCTGAGAAGGGGGCTCAATTTGTGAAACATCAGTTGATAACCCTCCAGTGTCAGGCTCTTGGTAATCCAGATTAACCTCACCTGGAGAAATTTAGGCTGCTGCAAGCACCTCTGAAATGGCCATCCATTAATGTCATACATGGCAAATAAACACATTTTACATAGATATAGTTGTAGTTTTAGTAACAATAGTAGTAGTAATGGTAAACTAAAATCTAAATTTGCTGTATTCAAAAATGCCTGAGATGGAAACATTCTCCATCACACTTATGTTCCAAACTATTTTGGAGTACACAAGCTACATTTATCAAATTAGGTCCATAATCACAATCTATTGTTCTATAATAATAATCAACATGTTTACAGCTGTCAATAAGATGATAATGATAACGATAATGATGTGAACAATCACAGTTTCAATATTTTTACATCAATTTAGATTTCATTTTGACAAAAATTTGCTCTGTACCAGAAGTTAAGCAATCAAGCTTAAAACATAACTATCAAGGTATATCGACACATTAATGGAACTATTGTGTACACCAAGTAACAACGTCTTCATAATCACCGAAAATACTTTTCAATCAATTAATCATTATGTCAAAAATAAGCTTAAGTTTTTTGAAAATGAGCAGGACAAACATCCCAACCACCTGACATGAGTTTAAGAAATGTGGAAGCAATATCACTAGACATATTCAAAGGCTTCCTTGTTAACCAGTTATAGAAAATAAATCACACGTATTACACTAAGATAACGTAGCAAAATCGATAATACACATTGTATCAACCAATACACATTTACACATGTAACCAAAATATCTAATTTAAACATGCATATGGAAACATACATGCTATCCATGTCTATGAGCAACACAATGACTTAATGACACACAAACTATTATCATCAACACTGCACCATAATAGGCTGTTAAGACCTGCAGTGGTCTTCTATTCCTTTCCCAATAGCTGAGCATAAGTGATTATAGCTGCAGCAGGGAGTAGAGAAATAGTGTAGATGAATGCAGCTTCCAAGACGATTCTCCCCAGCAAATAGAATATTCCCAATAGTGATGTCCCGAACTGTTCGCCGGGAACCGTCCGCTGGCGAACATAGCTTGTTCGTGGCGAATGCGGCGTGCGAACATATGCGATGTTCGGTCCGCCCCTATTCGTCATCATTGAGTAAACTTTGACCCGGTACCTCACAGTCAGCAGACACATTCCAGCCAATCAGCAGCACACCCTCCCTCCCACCTCCATGACGAATAGGGGGCAAACCGACCATCGCATATGTTCGCCCGCCGCGTTCGCCACGAACAAGCTATGTTCGCCGGCGAACAGTTCGGGACATCACTATTCCCCAAACATGAGCCTAGACTTCATGAAGGGTGTAACAGAAATGACGTTTATTGAAAACACACTGGCTTTTATGAGAAATCCTCCTGCAAGAGGACCTCCCACAGCAAACAAAGACAATAACCAATCACCATACAGTTTTACAGTAATACCCGCCTTCCCTCTGCCTGGGAGATATTGAGATAAGTTAAGGAGTAAATCAATTATCTCCAGGCAGAGGGCACACAATTTTCCCAAAAGTTGGAACACCCCTTTCCCCACAAGGTATCCCCACAAATGACATATCCCCCGATAGCCGGTTCAGGGGTTCAGGGGTTCTTAAAAAGTATGGAAGTCACATTTCACCGACCACACACGAGGCTCCTGTCTAAAACAGTTCCACGAATTCAGCGTGTGCGGTCAGTCAATTCAGAAAAAGGTAAAAAACGAACAAAGTACCGAATGGATCCTCCTGGCTCATAGGAGCGATTGCTCCCCTTGTCCGTACGAACAAAACTACCGAATGGCGCTCTCCTGGCTGTTCGGTAACTAAAGGAAGCAGGCGTTCAGTAGTTTCAGCGGTGGTTCGTGACGTCGAGTGTCCGATTTTAGTTCCAGACACTCGACGACCAAGTCCCGCTGACTCCCCTCGTGCAAACAAGATGGGCGCCATTTTCTATTCCACGTGGCGTTCGGCTATATGAACAGCGGCCGCCCAGGGAGCACTTAATAGTCAGTTCTTTTGAAGTTAATGAGCTAGGAGGGTGGTCGGTGTTTGGTAGTTTCAAACTACTGAACCAATATTCAATATACATGCAATACTTGTAGGAAAAAGCCAGAACCAAGAAGAAAATATTAAACAGAAGTCTATTTTCTTCACAAAGGCAAACAGACAGGTTATATCCAAGAGGGATCCATTTTGTTTGTTAACCTTTCGAGACTGCGTGATTAATGATGACGATTGAAGTTAAGCCCACTTTTAAATTGATAACACTATCTAAGTTTGCTTTGAAAACACACATAACTATAACTGTAGCCTAGAAGACATTATTGATTGAATACCAACCCTGGATTGTAATTAAAATGTAAATAAAATGATCTAATTGCTCTTATTTTGAATCTAACTGTGTATGTTATTTCTGTGAGGCACTGCAGTGATGCCAAGACCAACAAGCATTACTTTCTTGGTGCGTGTAAGCTCTGTCATGCCACAAAATGTTCTGCGTTTAATTTCTGCATTTGTTGTGGAGCTCTGTCATACATATACAAAATTATACTGAATGTATACAAAGGGGGAGTGGAGAAAAAAAACAATTAAAAAAAAAATTATATTTTGAGTTAGCTATATAGCTATGCTAGGGATAAATATAGGAGGTAATTGTGTAGATCCTTAATACAACAATACTTCTTATCTATGAATCAATAATAAAATAGAAAACAGAAAAGGGACTGTGCTTTCTCACTACTGTGGATACCCTTTATATGTATTGAAATTCTAATAGCCACCAAACAAACGGTAAATACAAAACACCATACATCAAATTATAATCACTCTTACCATGATATGGGTAATGTGATAAAATTATTGTAAAAAGAAGACGAGTTATAATAAATTATATACAAACTGACAATTCATTAATTCATTTATTAGAATAGATTGAAATATATAATTTTCTTAAGATACACTTAATTTCAGCAAAGCAGTGCAGTGTGGGAGTCATTTAAAAAAACAACTTTGTTCAAATGCATTTCGCCAGTACTTGTCTTTAATTTTACCACATGACAGGAGGCTTCATATTTGCATATCTTTCTTTACTGAAAACTCCAGCAGCATAGAAACAGTAACAACCAATCAGAGAAAAGATATGCTGCCCATAAAAGGGCCTGTCTATGACATCATTTCCTCTTTCTTTGCTGCTCCAGCCATTAACAGGTCAGAGTATTTTGCCTTGTGCAAAGATTTTACTGTATACCTGTTTGTTATCTGTGTACTGTATATTTTGTATGCATATATTTATACTTGCCCTGACTGCCTGTACCTGCTCCCCTCTCTCTGCTCTGTGATCGTTTTATTCGTTTTTCTCACTTTTATTTTCCGGCGATCCGCGGGCGGCGCGGCTGTCTGTGCCACGCTCGCCGCACGGACCTGCCTCTATCTAGCGCAGGGTTATTGTGGGGTGACGGGTGGAGGGTAGCCAGGGCTTATTTGAGCTTGTTCGCCGCGTTTTTTTCCTCCTTACAGATCGCGGCCGCGAGCGGGAACCCCTTCCCCACGCGGCCGGCGGCCATCTTGGATCTCGCGGTTATCGCGAGATCCGCGGCGGCCTCTCTCTGCGGTGCGGTACTCACCGACCGCCGTATCGACACCGGGGACCACCAGCAGGGTGTCTCCCCAGTCTCTTTTCACTCCCAACTCCTGCACCACATGCAGGGATAGTTCCGTTTACGTTTTTCATATGTTAATGCACTCCTTCTCACTGAGGGTGTAAATAATTTTTCTCCACAACACTTTTGTTTGTTTCTCATATATGTACATCTGCCTCACTGTAAGGCAAGGGTTTGCATGCAAAAATTTGAAGGCTCATAAGGCTACCGTCCCCTCAATGTGACTACTATTAAAGGGACATACATACCTATACACATATATATGTTATTACCCCTCAGGGGAATTTTACTGGCACTACCTTGCCTCCAGGGTATATCATTGGGTACCCCTCATAGGGTCCTGTTATATTACTGCACCCAAGGGTGAAATTTATGTGGGTGTCCTCTGGGTATTTTTTCATGGCACACCACCTGGGGTGACCCCCCAGTCACGCATGCAGGGCGATACAGCCCCCCCTTTTTTTGGTTGATGTGGGTGTCCTCTGGTTACCACGGCACGCCACCCGGGGTGAACCCCGAGAATATGCACTAGGGCGGACCTAAGTCTGACGTTTAGCCCTTTGGATAACATACGTGCATAAAAGCCTTCTATACACGACTATATTGTCTATGTTTGCAAACTTCCACGGTTCTCCCCACTGAACCTTGTTCTCGCCCCACAGGTTGACGCTACTTTTGGTCATGGAAGATACGCAAAGCTCAGACTTTCAAGCCATGATCAATGCCGCCGTGGCGGCTTCCGTGGAAAAGGCTCTCTTGCGAGCCCTCCCCCTCAGCCATGGTGATACTAGCCCTCCGGGACGCATGGAAGCGTCGGGCTCTGAGACGTCCAAGACCAGGCGACTCAAGAAACCTTTGAGCCCCCCCTCCGCCAAGGCGAAGGGCAAGGTGCCCGCCAAACGGGTCAAGGGCGCGGTCCAACAACCCGCACCCTGCGCACCCCTGTCCTCGGACGAGGACGACGCCTACGACCCCCGCGACCTAAATGTGGTGGATGAATGGCAACGAGAGGGTTCACCCTCGGACGACGAGGACTGGCAGGACCTGCCACCCACTTCTTCGACTTATGTCAAGGAGACCTTCTTGGACAGAGAGGCCGATGACAGCCACTCCGCCGGCCCGTCCGGGGATGGCGTCCTGATGGACGAGCAGGGCTTGCCGCTGTTTGACCCACGCACCATCCGACACCCTC